>NC_056733.1:1099427941-1099557941 GCF_019279795.1 Protopterus annectens
GGAAAAAACATGTACCCGTGAATTAACACATAGGTGGCAGTGCACTAAACACCAAAAGTGTGATAAGAGACTTAGGGACACAGGTGGACAGTGGTCTCACCTTCAATAACCACATCGCCACAACAGTCAGGAAATCCTTCTATGTGGCACACCTCATCACTAAGGGCTTTTCATCCAGAAAAAAAGGAGGTCATTGTCCCACTGTACTCATCCCTCATTAGACCCATTATAGAATACAATGCCCCATTTGGTATGTACCTCTCAAGACACCTGCAACAACTGGAAAGGCCTCAGAAATACCTCACTAAAAGAATCACAGGCCTAAAGCAGATGCTTTATGCTGACCACCTTAAAAAACTCCAGCTATACTCTGTCGCATATCGTCTACTCAGAGGTGATCTCTGCTTAACATACAAGGCCATGTCAAACCCAGAGCTGTTGGACATGCTACACTTAAAGAAATCCCAATCCCTCAGAGCCACACACTCCAGGGATCTAAACCTTGTCATCACAATAAACAAAACATGCTGGAGGGATAGGTTCCTGACCCAGAGACTCCCCAGACTCTGGAATAGACTGCCCATACATGTCAAGCAGAGTGTCTCTTTGACCCTCTTCAAAAGGAACCTTGACGACTGGATGGGAGAAAGGAAATTCACCCTGGGGATCATGTCAGTCACCCTGCTAGACAGGGGTCCAGGGAAGTAAATAGTGTGGGAAGAAATAGCCAGGGAATTGTTATGGCTAGGCTTGTATAGGCCCTAGGGCTGATAGCTTAGTACCAACCTATGAACCTATGAACTATGCATTCCACAAGGTAGAGACCTATGCTGACATTACGGTCATATTCAGAAAACTCATTTTGCACAGCTTCACAATATGCACCTAAGCCCTATTGTATATAACATCCCTGATAGATGTCCTATCCATTGTTCATGTCAGGATGCTTATATCACAGACATCTTCTCCATTGTTATGTCACCTTGTGTGACAGTCACATATACATTTTCATTATGCAGTCAGTACTGTATCATGTCGATATGTGATTAGTGTTCCTGCTACAACTGTGTTCATTTACATGTCTTCATCTGCTGTACATTAAGATGTTTCACCTGTCTTCTTTCCCTGTGTTCATTCCTACAATTCAATTGCATGTCCCTATTCAATACACATACTTCCCCTGACTGTTTATTTTAAATGGTAGTCCATGTATGATTATGGAACATTTACACATTTGTTCAAAATGCCTGAAATGGGATTCCACAATACTCTGCACTTGTAGACAGTCCTGTAATGTGCTTGGACCATATACATTGCTATATTGTTAACCCTGGTAAGCAGTGTGGTATTCATGTAATTGAGCATAGTTTGCCTGTAGGTAAACAGGTCTACATGTCTGCTACTATCCATGATGCTTTACATGGTTTACTGGCCAGCAACACTGTTGCTAGCCATGAAACTCTGCTTGTTTACATTTAAACATGGTGCATGGTATGAATATGTAATTAGCACTGCTGCTCACCCCACAAACATGTAAACTCCATGTTGGTTTTTCGTGAAGCCTACATAGAGTTTATTCAATCCCAGCTATATGTAGCGTCAGGAATCTTCAACTTACAAACAGTTCAGCTCAATCTTAAAGAAAACTTTAGCAAGAGAACAAAAGACTGGTAAAGTATTTTTTATCATCTCTTGATGTTTGCAAATAATGCTTCAGTATCAATGTAAGTACTGCACTTCATTTTATAATGTTTTAAACCATAAAATGGCATGATGTGAACTACCATACTTATGATTTTATTGGTTTCCCTGTGCCTCACTGAGCACAAAATGAATGAGGTTATATCTGGTTAAATTTTACTTGCCTATGTTGAACCTCATGGTAATGGGTTTTATGCATACCTCTCAGCTTCTTACCTCAAGAAATCAGCACAAAGCTTAAAATAATGGGAGGCCAAGGGGCCAAAATTAGGGGCAGATTTTAAATATTGCTCTTATAAACTTAAAATGATGATCGAATAAAAGGTTCTGCATTAGTCTGAAACTCAAATGTCTGTTATTATTTAATGACTTCTGTCCTCAATTATTTGTCAGAAAACCTCATATTTTATGAGAAACAAAGAGAAAACATCAGGCATAAATCTGGACATTCTGTGAAAATCTGGATAGCTGAGGTTTTATGTAGGAAATCACTGCTGGTGCACTTAAGCAATAGCCCACAAGTGGGTTTGGGTATATAAGGATTTACCGATGGTTGGTGTGGTTTGACCAGAAAGGAGAAGCATAGTCATGAAGGCTAGCATTGCAAAAACTGTGTATGGTATTCAGGAAGTTTTTACAACTGCCTGACTGTTCTGGAATATGTACAGGAAAATATCCCACCTTCATATCCACACCATGTATAAATTTTACAAATATACTCCAGAACCAAAAAGATAATGCTGCAGCTCTCCTGTCCCCTTTTGAGGCCATACCCTGAGTATTGTGTACAGTTCTGCAAGACATACAAAGACAATAGAAGCAATCTGCTGCAAGGTGTTCAAAAAGAAAACTGACATAACGAAACATGGGATACAGAGCTCTTCTCTCTCAAGTCCAGGAGAAGGAGGCAGGATATAAATACACTGGATTATGTTAGGAAACTTCAAAGGAGTAATCTTGAAAAGGAATAAAGGGAGGACATGGGGTACAGGTTGCAGATTATAGGAACCAAGTATCTGCAAAAGTACTTCTTCACAGAGATGGTTGTGGACTTATGGAAGGGACTCTAGAATGGAAAGCATATAGGCAATCCCTGAGGCATTCAAAAGGGCAGGGAAGATGTGGAAAAGATAAGGGAAAACATAGATGTGGAGAAGAGGTAGACTGTTGAAATTACCTCTTCATCATGTCGATGCCATATAATGTAAAGGCTGGACTTGTATTATAGACAAAGGACTGAGAAATAATAGAGTTAAATGTGCTCCATATACTTGTGCTCACAGATAGGCAATGAGAATTAGATGGTAGCATTTGAACTAGAGGCATTTTTTTCCTTACCAAAATGTAACAGCAAACCAGTTAAATCCAAATGAACTGCATTTAGATGAAGCCAAATTTAATGAAAGTTAGGACAATCAAAATAAAGACAGAATCCCAGGTTTAAAAGGGTGCAAATTCCAGACAATGGGGGATAAGCAGATATATTATGCCATAAGCAGTGCCAAGACAGATGGAAATGATGGATACCTATTGAAAGCACGAAAGTTACAAAATGTGAATGCTCAGCTGAGCGAAAATGCCATAAATGGAAAATGTTATTGTGGGAGGCTGCACCCCCCACACCCCCCGCTAAATATATATTCCAAATCCGAGATCGCACTACAGCGAAGAAAGGGCAAATATTCACTGTACTGCGATGAAAAAACAAACTTTGATTTGCGCCATTTTCGCTCATGTGAGAGTTCACACTTTGTAACTTTCGTGCTTTCAATATGTAACTGGAAATGACAGCTGTTATGAGGAAGGCTTCAGGGTGACAGGTCTGTGTTTGCCAACAGTATATTAAAGTTCCTGTGGATATTGGCAACATGATTGCTCATAAATATTAGGTTTCTGTATGCTAGATTATACTGGTTGAGAATGTAATGACAATGCCCGTGGTATGATTTGCTAATAAAGAAGGAAATTCAGATATAATGATGTGTGTTTCTGGCATGCTAAGGATTAGTTATTTCATTTGATGGCAAAAATATGGACTAATGATGGCTGGGTTCAGCTGCTTATCCCATTTCTGAAAGTCCATACTTGCTTGATAAAAGATAATGTATTGTTCTATTTGTATGTAGCAATAATTTGGATGAACTGACCAAGACAAAATGAGACAAGAGAAAGAGGAAAAAACAATTAAGGTCCAGAAACTGAGGTCTGTGAGACATGCATCATCACCAAGCGGCATGGGGTAAAGCTGTTTTTCAAGTCAATGTGCTGCAATCAGTCATTCATAAATCCCCTAAATTAATTTTATGTCTTTTTTGAATAAGTTGTAACTCTGAAATTGCTTGACAGAATGCCGTGGCCTGCAGTATTAAATATCTCTACAAAACATTGCCAATTATCAAGCAGTAAGTAAATATATTGCATAAAAGTCCAAGATAGCTGCAGTCACTTTGCAGTGTAGTTGAAAACTGTGATAATTTAGTTTGGTAAAGTTGTGGTTAATGTTGTGCCTCATAAGATACAGTGCATTAATGGGTTTGGGATCATGAACACAGACATGACCGAAACAGGATAATTATTAATGCAGAGTTATTTTGATCTAGCCTTAAATAAAGGTATAGGTTCATAGGTTCATAGGTTCATACTAGGCTATCTGCCCTGAGGCAATTATAAGCCTAGCCCGATTCTGTATGGCTTACGCCACCCCTTGATTTGAGTATACTGTGCCCTTTAAGGTTTAGTTTACTGTGCCTCTGTCTAATAGTGACACGGGAGTAATCCCTGGGACAAACCTACGATCCCCCATCCACCTATCGAGATTCTTCTTGAAGAGATTCAGTGACGTGCTCTGCCTCACATGAACTGGAATTCTATTCCAGAGAGAAGGGAGCCTCTGGGTTATGAACCAGTCCCTCCAGCAAGTTCTATTTATTTCTGTGCTGAGGTTCAAGTCCCTCTAGCATGTGGCTCTAAGGGATTTAGATTTACTGAGGTGGAGCATGTCCATTAATTCTGGATTTGACATAGCTTTGTATGTCAGGCATAGATCGCCTCGAAGTAGGCGGTATGCAACTGAGTAGAGCTGGAGTTTTTTTAACCGAGCAGCATATGGCATCTGTTTGAGACCCTTGATCCTCTTGGTGAGATACTTTTGGGGTCTTTCTAATTGCTGCAGGTGTCGGGTAAGGTACATCCCAAATGGGGCATTGTATTCTATGATGGGCCTGATGAGGGATGAATAAAGGAGCACGATTACCACTCTTGATCTAGATGTGAAACCCTTCGTGATGAGGTGGGCTATGTAGAAGGTCTTTCTAACCACTTTAGCAATGTGGTTTTCAAAGGAGAGATTGCTATCAACTTGGGTCCCCAGGTCCCTAATAACTTTCTCTGTACTTAATGGGTTTCCGCCTATGTGGTAATTTGTGGGCACATTGTTTTTGCCAAAGGGTATGAATATACATTTTTTGGCATTTTGCTTTAGACCATGGCGCTGGCACCAGTTATCTGTCTCTGTGAGACCTTTTTGAAGGATGTTTGTGTCAGCTGGAGAGTTGATTATGGCGCCCAGTTTGCAGTCGTCTGCGAACTTGGTGAGCCATAGTCCTCCCACGTTTGCCTGTACCTCGGAAAAGTATATACCAAACAAGAGTGGTCCCAGGACAGAACCCTGTGGGATGCCACTTGTGACTGGTTTCGAGTCTGACATGGCTCCAGCAACTCTCACTCTGTGGGTTCTGTCTTTGAGCCAGTTTGTGACCCATCTTGTGACATAGGGGTTTATATTTAAGCTGGATAGCTTATCTATGATGCCCGAGTGGGGTATTGTGTCAAATGCCTTTGCAAGGTCCAGATAGGCTGTGTGGACTACCTTCCCTTCATCTATGGCTTTGGTGACTGTTTCGAAGAAGTCAACCAGGTTCAAAAGGCAGGATCTGCCCTTGACAAAGCCAAACTGGGTAGGATCTAGTGTCTGTAAGTCCCCAATGTCTTTGTTTATGAGCTCCATGATGATCCTCTCCATAGCCTTGCAGACTAAGCTAGTCAGGCTTATGGGGCAATAGTTTCCAGGGTCCGTAGAGGCTCCACCTTTGTGGAGTGGGACCACTGTTGCTGTACGCCATTCTGTGGGCACATATCCTGTAGTGAGGCTGAGATTGTATAGCTGTTTTATTTGAGGGATTAGTTCCTCTTGGAGTTCATGTAGGACGCAACCTGGGATGCCATCTGGTCCCATGGAAGCAGTGTTTTTTGCTTTGGAGAGGGCAGCCTTCACCTGAGCATCAGAGATGTTTGGGAGGCAGCCCTCTGCTGGGATAGATACTTGCTCTTTTGGGGGGGGGGGGTTTGCACTGAACTTGTCTGCCAGGATATTGCCGATGTCTGTGGGTTTAGTGTATTTTTTGTCATTTAGAATCAACTCAGAAAAAGTCTGGGAGTTGCATCCCAGGTTTCTAACATAACTGAAAAAAGCCTTATGATTGTCTTTGGTGTCCTGTGCAATTTTTCTCTTGAAGCTGGCCTTGGAGGATTTTATGAGGGATCGTAATTTTTTGCTAGTACTGATCAGAGATGCCTTCCCTATTAGGGATTTTGCGCTATCATGTTGTAGCTTCCTCCTTCTGTTGTACAGTTTATTTATGGCAGGGGTCCACCAGACTGGACGTCTGCCTTTGGATGATTGGGTCTTGGTTTTGTTTGGGATAGCATGATCCATGCATTCCTGGAGATGTCCGTAGAATGCGTTTATATAGGATTCTGCAGTTTGGGCCGCAGTTTCCACTGGCCCTGGGGCCTTGAAGGATTCCACTTCAGTTTTGAGAAGTGAGAAGTTCGCTTTTGAGAAGTTTTTCACTGTGGTTTTCTGGGCTGGGGGTGGGGTCGGGATGTGGACATCCAGTGAGATTAATTTATGGTCTGATCTTACCAATGAGGGATATACTTCTGGTGTGGAGCATAGAGTCCTCATGTTGGTAATGATCAGGTCTAGTATGTTGTCCCCTCTTGTGGGAGTGGTGACTAGTTGTTCCATAGCATTTGAGTTTATAATTTCCAGGAACCTTTGGGCTAAGATGCTGGGGCTTGAGTTGTGCTCCCAGTCAATGTTTGGGTAGTTGAAGTCGCCCAATATAATGGTGTTCGGAGAGATCTTCATGTTCTCCAATGTTTTCAGGAAAGCCAAGTGGGATTCCTGACTTTGAGAGGGTGGTCTGTAGGATGCTATAAACTGAAAAGCAGTCTTGCCCACTGTTAGTTGCACATGGATGGTCTCCGATACTTCGTGCAATGCCACTAACCTGGAGGTGTGGATATCCTTGATAAATATGGAAACTCCCCCTCCTTTTGTGGTTCGGTCTGGGTTTTGGGGCCAAAAAGCATGAATTTAGGTATAGCCTGGTAGTGCTGGGGTGCTCTCTGGAGCCTTGAACCAGGTTTCTGTCACTGCACAGATATCGATGTTCTCCATACTGAGGAGAGCTTCGAGTGCGTGCATCTTGAGGTTAAGACTTCTGGCGTTTAGCAGCATTACCCTTAGTTTCTTGTTCCTTGTGCTGTCTATGGGGGTGGGTTTGACTTTTGAGCCTTGCCTAAAAAGGCACTATGGGGTGGCAAGAGCCTTTGCCAATATCCGAAAGCCCAGTGGTGACAGGTGCAAGCCGTCCCTAGCGAAACGTGGCTTGTCGAGCATGTCATCCCAGGCTGACAGACACTGGATCCCCTTTGAATGACACCAAAATTTTAGCCAATTGTTAAAATCGATCATTTTGTCTTTGTACTGTGGCATCATTCTAGGTGAGGGTAAGATGCTGCTCAAGGTCAGGGTCATACCAGCCTGGGCTACATGATCAGAGAGCTCCTCTATGTCTCTTTTCATGTAGTCCAGGGAGGTACGTCTCAGGTCATTCACACCAGCATGTACAATGACCGAGTCATATTTGTATTTGCTTTGGAGTGACCTGAGTGCTTGCATTATGTGGCGGATCCTAGCACCCGACAGGCAGCTCACCGTGACCTTCTCTTTATTCAGCCTGGTGAGTGGGACGTCAGTGTGTCTGACAATAGTCACCTATAACAAGAGTATCAGGTGTGTTATTCAGCCTTAAGGGCTGTGGCTGCTTGGCACACTGACTTTGTGGGCTATGTGTTGTGCGTGTTTTGTTTTGAGGTGGCGTTTGCTTGGATGTCTGCTTTGGAGGTCTCTGTTGCTTAGGTAGATTTTTATTTAGAGCCTCCGAGTATGTTTTTGTGTATTTATGTGTTTGGTTCGCTGATGTGGTGGGACTATGTGATACTGGAATTGTGTTGTGTGAGGTTACCTTCTCCTCCTGACTGGTTACACCAGTTTTGAGATGAGAGAGCTCAGCCTCCAGTTTGGCTAAATAGTTGCATCTCTCACATATATTTGAACCTGTTTGGAGGAGGAGAGGGTTGTCCGTGTACATGAGACAGTTGTAACATTGCCTCAAAATTCCCAGATTCACCAGCTGGACTGGAGAGGAAACCATTGACTGACCTTTGGACATGCTAGAGTAATATAGGGAAACTGAATTTAAGATGGACCAATAGGGTAATCGTAGAGAGTATAAGAGTAAGTAGTGCTTATGGTTTAATAGTGCTAACTTGTAGGATTACTTAATTGGACCAGTGAAGGACCTTAGAATGAGAATATGGTGTTTAAATTGAGAGATAGAGCAGTTCTAAGGGAAAAAGTGAAGAGCAGACTTTGTGGAGCCAGGAATAGTTTAAACCCAATTAGGCGGCGCTGCCCACTGTTGCGCTATGCACAAAAACGCGCAAAACAGCACAAAAGAGGGTTTTAAGAGAGGAAGATGAAGGAGATTTGGAATTGACCCAAAATGGCCAATAAAACTACAGTTTCAAGTCAGTAACCACTCCCACAGGGGCAGGCAGGCTGCTCAATGTTTTTCACTGCCACTGATCAACAGAGAGACTTCCCTTTAGCCCAAGCAAAAAATGGCCTCACAGAAACTTACAAACAGTTCAAGAACAGCAAGCCTGTAACTGAACATTTTTAAATCTCAGAAAAGTGGGAAAAAAGCAAGATTTTTATTTTTGTTTTTTTTTTTTTTTCAGAGATAGCAGAGGTTCACAAGTATTAACAAGTTATAACAGTGCAGTAAATGACCCCACACAAGAGTGCTAGGCCAAAGACAGATAAAATGC
Organism: Protopterus annectens; assembly: GCF_019279795.1. Taxonomy (NCBI): domain Eukaryota; kingdom Metazoa; phylum Chordata; order Ceratodontiformes; family Protopteridae; genus Protopterus; species Protopterus annectens. Next base: position 1,099,436,825 of record NC_056733.1, read on the forward strand.
AAGTTTTGAGAAAAAAACGATTTTAAAAATAAGTGCAAACAGGAAATTCAGTAAACAGCTTTAGGTTGTGCTCTAAATACAGTTACTAATGCAGAAATCAAGTTTAACAAGCCAGAAAATGCTCAAGATAGGTGGCTATGCAGAAAAACATAGCAAATAAACAGAGGAAAAATACTTAAAATCTCAAAAGTGGCTCCTTTCTTCTCTCAGCGTTTTCTCCTCTTGGTGGGTGCTTCACCAACAGCCAACAAGCCTGAAAAGACGCCAAAACCATGAGGAAACCAGGTTTTAAGAGAGGAAGATGAAGGAGTTTTGGAATTGACCCAAAATGGCCAATAAAACTACAGCTTCAAGTCAGTAACCACTCCCACAGGGGCAGGCAGGCTGCTCAATGTTTTTCACTGCCACTGATCAGCAGAGAGACTTCTCTTTAGCCCAAGCAAAAAATGGCCTCACAGAAACTTACAAACAGTTCAAGAACAGCAAGCCTGTAACTGAACTTTTTTAAATCTCAGAAAAGTGGGAAAAAAGCAAGATTTTTTTTTGTTTTGTTTTTCAGAGATAGCAGAGGTTCACAAGTATTAACAAGTTATAACAGTGCAGTAAATGACCCCACACAAGAGTGCTAGGCCAAAGACAGATAAAATGCAATGATTTTAAAAATAAGTGCAAACAGGAAATTCAGTAAACAGCTTTAGGTTGTGCTCTAAATACAGTTATTAATGCAGAAATCAAGTTTAACAAGCCAGAAAATGCTCAAAATAGGTGGCTATGCAGAAAAACTTAGCAAATAAACAGAGGAAAAATACTTAAAATCTCAAAAGTGGCTCCTTTCTTCTCTCAGCGTTTTCTCCTCTTGGTGGGTGCTTCACCAACAGCCAACAAGCCTGAAAAGATGCCAAAACCATGAGGCAACCAGGTTTTAAGAGAGGAAGATGAAGGAGTTTTGGAATTGACCCAAAATGGCCAATAAAACTACAGTTTCAAGTCAGTAACCACTCCCACAGGGGCAGGCAGGCTGCTCAATGTTTTCACTGCCACTGATCAACAGAGAATTCCCTTTAGCCCAAGCAAAAATGGCCTCACAGAAGCTTACAAACAGTTCAAGAACAGCAAGCCTGTAACTGAACTTTTTTAAATCTCAGAAAAGTGGGAAAAAAGCAAGATTTGTTTTTGTTTTTGTTTTTTTCAGAGATAGCAGAGGTTCACAAGTATTAACAAGTTATAACAGTGCAGTAAATGACCCCACACAAGAGTGCTAGGCCAAAGACAGATAAAATGCAAGTTTTGAGAAAAAAACGATTTTAAAAATAAGTGCAAACAGGAAATTCAGTAAACAGCTTTAGGTTGTGCTCTAAATACAGTTACTAATGCAGAAATCAAGTTTAACAAGCCAGAAAATGCTCAAAATAGGCGGCTATGCAGAAAAACTTAGCAAATAAACAGAGGAAAAATACTTAAAATCTCAAAAGTGGCTCCTTTCTTCTCTCAGTGTTTTCTCCTCTTGGTGGGTGCTTCACCAACAGCCAACAAGCCTGAAAAGACAACAGTTGAGTTTGGTACCTGGACAAGGTAGATGGGACTTATTCAGAATAGCTATGATGGGGTGGAGTATGGGGTCAGCAGGGCAACAATACATCAAGTTGGTCAATGCCCTGCCGGAGCTACATAGTGTTTATTTTGCTTTGGAAAGAGAATGTCTACTTTAAATTGCAAAAGAGTAGAGTGATTTCTGAATAACCAAGCATACAAAAGATATAGTCATATGTGGTATAACAAGAGATTCAGATACAGTTGTTTCCAGTGTCAGTTGCCTCATGTCTGTCCAAACAGAATGTTATAAAAGGCTAATACGACCATTTTTTAATTTATTAGCAAATAATATCTCAACCCACCAAATGTCAAATATTCAAAATTCTGGCTGACAGCAGATCTAAGCTTGAAGGTAAAAATAATGCAAATGAGGTTATTTTTTTCTTTTTAATAACTAACACATGGCCCAAAATGAAAACTGATTAAACCCCATCTCTATGGTGTAAAAGGATAATGTCCTGACAATACTTGAGATGACCCAAGCTCGATTAGTGGCACGACACCACACTACAGCTGGAAAGAGAAGGGTCGTAGTAAGCATCTTATAAGTTTGCTTAACTGGGGAGGGGGTCCTGCTCATTTGTTTGCTCACATGCAATTAGAGGTTTGCATGTTTACAATGGTCATTGAACCAGGGATCATGGCCTTGGTGATCCTAAGCTAGTGAGTGCGCACACTCACACACACACACACACACACACACACACACACACACACACACACACACACACACACACAGACACTCACACACACACACACACACACACACACACACACACACACACACACACACACACACACACACAGACACACACACACACACACACACACACACACACACACACACACACACACACACACATTGGAGAGAACATAGGACACCCCCACTGTGATACAGCTACCTGCATTAAAGAGAAAAGCTTAGTGGCTGCATGCATGGTGGCTTACATTAACTGATTCTTACTCAGAGGGTGAAGAAAGATTGATCCATAGTGAAAACCTCACAGTCAGCAGTCATGGCCAGTAGATATCATTAACATTTGTCTGTTTAAAGAAAAACAAATAGTAGACAAAACAGTAGGGCTGGAAGGGAATTGCCCCCCAATTCTTACAGAACTAAGGAAAAATAGAGGCAGTTCTAATAAATGTTTCAAAAATATTTTGACACAGTGTGGCAAAGTAGTTGAGGGCTGTAATATGATGAATACAATTCCTATTCACAAAAGTAAGGCAAACAATACTATTAACTTGTCATCCGTTTAACCTCTTCAGCAAAGGAGAGATTTGGAAATTCCTTTTGAAACAAAGAACTTCTCATAATATAGAGGTCTATACCTACATTACCGCTAATCGTTTCTTTGAATAAAAGTATCTCCTTGCCACATCTGTACAAGGTCTTCCCCTACAGGTAACCAATCCAGTCTCTTGTAGGAGCACAGTTCCTATACCATTCAGACTGGCAGCTGTTTACTACACAACTGGCTTATCTACATCATAGTATTTCAATATCACTGCTTAAGTAGCTGGTTTCCCTGGTAGTCCTTCCTGTGAAAGTTCTTACTGCCAACAAACAATAGCTTCTTTTCAGCAGATGTCATAATACTTGAATATATGTTTTTTAGATATTACTCATTGCCTATATAAAACAGGTATCAGTCATGCATTGCTGGTGCTTTATTTGGTTTAATTCATGCATGCTGAGATATTTTGGTTAATCTGGCACCATAGCATGAGGCACACTGCTTTTATATTCAGTGCTGGAGTTCTTTTTTTCAGTGTCCTTGAGCAAATGAGTCCTGTGTAAATGCTAGCAGCACATCAGGAAGAGATCATCACCTATTAAGTTGGACCATAACCTCCTTCTGGGGCCTCACTGTATGATTGTAGCCACCTGCATTCAATTGCATAATCTCATGGTCTGAATATTGTAATACAAAATACTGTCTCCAACTCAAAGTAAAGGTAAATGTAATGAGTGCAACATTCATTTGTGTTTTTTCAGAAGGGGTGAGTGCCTATTGAGTTATACCCCCCACGCACCTTAAGTTGTACAACTTCAAATTTGAATGCTGTGCTTAGGTAATAGAAACCCTGATACTTCATTTGCTTCTCGGGTCATGTAACCTATTTCGGGGGACACGGCTCCTTCTAATAAAAAGTGTGAACTGATTATGTTCTGTTTAAGTCTATGGTGAATATGTGTTCCCACATATTTGTGTTGCAGTTTTGTAGTTTATACTCAGTACATCCTGTGTATTTGTAAGCATATGTGTGTGTGTGTGCGTGCGTGCATGCGTGCGTGTGTGTGTGTGTGTGTGTGTGTGTGTGTGTGTGTGTGTGTGTGTGTGTGCGCGCGCTCATGTGCACTTGTGATTTGCTTCTGTAATACTCACAGTCACTCCAGTGCCTTATAATTCATTCCAACTACAATCTATAATTATGCAACTCTTTTCTAAAACCTCTGCACATTGGTTATTGGCTTTCAGAATACTAAAAAGATAACTTCTAGTAGCCAGCCATTAGTATGTTAATTTTCTTAAGCATGTGATACTTGTTACAAGTCCATATGTTTGCAATTTCTTATATTCAGCTATTCATACTGCATTTGGTCGCTGTTCCAGGCTTTCTAGGTGTCAATGCATTCTCTAAAAATGTTTGAATCCACTGTAGGTATTATTATTATTACAACCACAAACAAATTCCTCTCCAGCCACTCTGAAATACCCTTTGCATAATACGAGTCATTCAGTTAATATTATCATAGCACAGACTTGTTAGGGGCTGTCTCAAACCATATACAGCATAAAGCAGCAGGATTTCTGAGGGATGTCTCAGACTATATACAACATAAAGCATCAGGATCTCTGAGGGAGGTATCAGGCTGCATTTTTTTCACATTATAAGACAACAACATTTCTGAAGGATGTCTCCAGATGCAAGTATTTTTCCATGTGATTTAGGCAGACAGTCCTTTTACTGGGACATCACACTAAATTCATGTTATGCCACAGCATGCAGTTTTTGAAATATATTAGCTTGCAGGGAATTGGGTTAAATCTCCTGGAAATGTTCAGTCTTGTGCATGGATGAATGTGCTCTATAGATGTGCGGCAGCTGAAAATGAGTCATGTTAATTAGTAGTGCATCATAATATTCTAGAAGTAATCTGCTTGACAAATAGCTGAGTGGGTACAGTTGCTAAGGGCGTTATGTGCTTGCCTCAGTTTCTGTTCACTGTCTGCAACCATTTCTTGGAATTTTTAGAGTAGGTTTTGATGTTGTGGTTGCATAAATCTCATTTTGCCCAGCAGCTGCATTAGTCAATACAGAGTCACTACAGGCTAAAAATCATGCTTTGCAGGGAAGCGGAATCATCAGATTTCTGTACTCCTTGACATGTTGCTTTTTTGCTCAAGAATCAGTGATAAAGTCAAAAACTAATGGGGGAGAAAGGCACAAAATCATGCATAACTATAGTATTCTTAAGATACTAGAACAACAGGTTTTACATCGGTGTGCATTTTATAAACACAGTAAGAAGTTTGAAACGAATATCTGGCATTACTGACTACAACAAAATCAAATACTGCACAAGGGACAGGGAAAAATCAAGGATTTGCCGCAAAATCAGAGATGGTTAAGCATTGTGTGTTATACCTACCCACCTGCTGTTTCAAATTCCCCAAACACACACAAACAGCACACATATTCTAACAATTTATTTAACATTTAACAGAGTAAGTGGGCTGACCCATGGACCTGTTTCTGCAGCAAATCAGGTCAAAGACCAAAGTAAAAAATCATGTGGAGAATTACTGATACAGTAGAAGGTTAAAATATTAGTAGGATCAGATGGAATGGGATTGTTGCTTGAGGCCAAGTAAAGCAGAAATAGATTAGTGGGGGTTAATTAGATTGAAGGTTGTCAGTGGTGAACTGAGACATATTTCCCTGAGTGGACTCAGTGAAAAGTTTCAAGAAAACTTTCCTGAAGATTTGCATTTAGGAACGATTTCAAATTTCAGGCATACCTCTCAGCTGTACAGATTTTCACAGAATGTCCATATTTTGCCCCATATTTTTGCTATGTTCCTCCTAAAATCTGTACTTTTCTGGCAAATAACTGAGGATTTAAGTCATTAAATAATGACAAACATTTGAGATTAAAACTCCACATCCTACAGAAAATTCATGCTAATGCAAAACCTATTATTCTATCAGCTTTCCAAGTTTGTAAGAGAAATATTTAAACTCTGTCCCTATTTGTCCCCCATCATTTTAGGCTTTGTCTAGATTTTTTGCTCTAAGAAGTTGAGAGGTATGATTTCGGGTAACAAGGAGTTGCACACAGCTGGAACATGTTCACTGAAAGCTTTTTTGGTCAAAAAGAATACACTTCGTAGGCTTCATAAAGTAGAAACACCAAACTGATGTGAAGAGCTTGCAAAAGGAGAGCAGAAATGTCAAAAGAGACATTTGTAAATGAATGTGTCAAACAGAAACTTGAATCTTTGTGTGATTGTCAGGTTTGCTCTGTGTGCGTGTGTGTGTGTGTGTGTGTGTGTGTGTGTGTGTGTGTGTGTGTGTGTGTGTGTGTGTGTGTGTGTGTGTGTGTGTGTGTCTAGTGGTGAATGTGGGCATTAGTGAGAATTTTGAAATGGCAAATTTTATGTAACTTTTGAAGAATGGTAATGCTGTGGAAATCACCTTAATGGGAAATCATATTTTAGTTTGGGGATGAGGATAGTTTTGGCTTTGAAGCTGAGGATTTTTGTAGTAAATAAGTCTAAGCGGTTTTAGGGCTGAGACTTCAACAAAGGAAATGAGTAATTAAACAATGGACCTCTTAGCTCAAGAAATCTGGACAAGGCCTGATATAGCGGGGTTACAAAGGCCCCAAAATAGGGACAGGTTTTAAATATTGCTCTTATAAACATAGAATTTTTTAAATTTTGATTTTTAAGAATAAGGGTGATGTGCAGAGTTGTAGTAACTACAGAGGGATAAAATCGATCGGTCACAGTACGAAGTTATGGAAGAGAATGGTGGAAGCTACGTTAAGAAGGGAGGTGATGATTAGTGAGCAGCAGTATGGTTTCATGCTGGGAAAGAGCACTACAGATGTGACGTTTGCTCTGAGAGTGTTGATAGAGAAGTACAGAGAACGTCAGAAGGAGTTGCATTGTGCCTTTGTGGACTTAGAGAAAGCATATGACAGGGTGCATAGAGAGGAGTTGTGGTGTTGTGTGACGAAGTCTGGAGTGGCAGACAAGTATGTAAGAGTGGTACAGTATATGTACGAGGTATGTGTAACAGTGGTGAGGTCTGCAGTAGGAGTGATGGATAGACAAGGTGGAGGTGGGATTACATCAAGGATCAGCTTTGAGCCCTTTCTTATTTGCAGTGGTGATGGATAGGTTGACAGACAAGATCAGACAGAAGTCTCTGTGGACTATGAAATTTGCAGATGACATTGTAATCTGTAGTGAGAGTAGGGACAGGTTGAGGCGACCTTGGAGAGGTGGAGATATGCTCTAGAGAGGAGAGGAATGAAGGTCATTAGGACTAAGACAGAATATATGTGTGTGAATGAAAGGGAGGATAGAGGAATGGTGAGGATGCAGGGAGTAGAGTTGGTGAAGGTGGATGAGTTTAAGTACTTGGGATCAACAGTTCAGAGTAATGATGAGTGTGGAAGAGAGGTGAAGAAGAGAGTACAGGCAGGGTGGAGTGGGTGGGGAAGAGTGTCAGGAGTGATTTGTGACAGATGGGTACCAGTCAAAGGGAAGGTCCACAAGAGGGTAGTCAGACCAGCTATGTTATACGGGTTGGAGACGGTGGCAGTGACGAAAATACAGGATTCAGAGATGGAGGTGGCAGAGTTAAAGATTTTAAGATTTGCACTGGGTGTGATGATGAAAAGGATTAGGAATCAGTATATTAGGGGGTCAGCAAAGGTCAGATGGTTTGGAGACAAAGCCAGATAGACAAGATTGTGTTGGTTTGGACATTTGCTGAGGAGGGATGCTGGGTATATTGGGAGAAAGATGCTAAGAATGGAGCTGCCAGGTAACAGGAAAAGAGGAAGGCCTAAGATAAGGTTTATGGATGTGGTGAGAGAGGACATGCAGGTGGTTGGTGTGACAGAGCAAGATACAGAGAACAGGAAGAAATAGAAACAGATGATCCACTGTGGCGACCCCTAATGGGAACAGCCGAAAGAAGAAGAATCTCTTATAAACATAGAAAGTTGACAGAATAACAAGGTATGTATTAAAATCCATTTTCTAAATTATATGAAGTCTGAAACTCAAATATATGACATTATTTACTAATTTTATTCCTCAGATCATCCAAGTAATTTGCCTTCTTCTTCTTTCGGCTGTCCAAACATGTCCAAACCAACGCAATCTCGCCTCTCTGGCTTTGTCTCCAAACTGTCCAACCTGAGCTGACCCTCTAATATACTGATTCCTAATCCTGTCCATCCTAGTCACACCCAGTGCAAATCTTAACATCTTTAACTCTGCCACATCCAACTCTGACTCCTGCCCTTTTGTCAGTGCCACCGTCTCCAACCCATATAACATAGTTGGTTTCACTACCCTCTTGTAGACCTTCCCTTTCACTCTTACTGGCACCCGTCTGTCACAAATCACTCCTGACACTCTTCTCCACCCATTCCACCCTGCCTGTACTCTCTTCTTCACTGCCCTTCCACACTCACCATTACTCTGAACTGTTGATCCCAAGTACTTAAACTCATCCACCTTTACCAACTCTACTCCCTGCATCCTCACCATTCCTCTATCCTCCCTCTCATTCACACACATATATTCTGTCTTAGTCCTGCTGACCTTCATTCATCTCCTCTCTAGAGCATATCTCCACCTCTCCAGGGTCTCCTCAACCTGGTCCCTACTCTCACTACAGATCACAATGCCATCTGCAAACATCGTAGTCCACGGGGCCTCCTGTCTGATCTCATCTGTCAACCTATCCATCACCACTGCAAATAAGAAAGGGCTCCTTGATGTAATCCCACCTCCACCTCAAAACATATCTGTCACTCCAACCGCAGTCCTACTACCCTCGTACATATCCTGTACCACTCTTACATACTTCTCTGCCACTCCCAACTTCCTCATACAGTACCACAACTCCTCTCTGGGCACCCTGTCATATGCTTTCTCTAAGTCCACAAAGACACAATGCAACTCCTTCTGACCTTCTCTGTATTTCTCCAACAACACTCTCAGAGTAAACATTGCATCTGTAGTGCTCTTTCCTGGCATGAAACCATACTGCTGATCACTAATCATCACCTCCCTTCTTAACCTAGCTTCCACTACTCTTTCCCATAACTTCAAGCTGTGACTGATCAATTTTATCCCTCTGTAGTTACTGCAGCTCTGCACATCACCCTTATTCTTAAAAATCAGTACCAAAACACTTTTTCTCCACTCCTCATCCAAGTAATTTACCAGAAAACAAAAAATGTTATGAGGAACAGACAAAACTTTTGAGGCAAAAATCTGGACATTTAACAAAAATCTGGACAGTTGAGAGGTATTGCTGGAGATTACATTTGATACTTGGTAGTTAATAGGCTTGTGGTCCAAGAGACAATTGAGAGGCTTACCCAGTTTCTCAATTGCCCCAAGGTACTGTGTGGTTGTGTGACTAGTTCAGGGATACTGTAAGCAAATGAAGACTGAGGGAATCGAACCCATTATCAAAGGAAGCAGCTCATTAATCCTCTGCACTACTAGTCAGGTTTAGACCACTGAAGCAGATTGCTGGCACTATATTTTGTTTGACACTAAAAAAAATCTTGAGTATTAACCATGACCTATCTACAAGACTTTCTGGATGGTTCTTTTGTGTAAAAGGCTGCTTAAGTCTTGATTTGCTATGCATTTCTGACAAGGTGGAGCACCTGGGAAGTACTCTGTTGATGGAGATAGTGTGCTTAAGAATGCGATTTTGTAGCCTCTGGATCTTATGTCACAAGCCCACCTTTCCTGGGTGGTCTTTGATCACTCTTGAAGGTAGAGCCACTGGTGCCTGTCCTGGAGCAATAAGTAAGGGCTTGGGAACTACTGCCACCTACCATGACACTGCTAGACATCTCCCAGTGATTAGCATGTGCCTCTTTCCCTGAATGAATGACTTTGTTGGAACATGCAAAAATGAGTTACCCCTCTTCCACCACTCTCTGATGAACTGGCTGTAGGTAATATTGGATCCAAATCTGATGTTGGCTCTTCTACATTTTACTGAATGAATGTAGTGCAGGCTGTAATTTCACCTTCACAGCCATCAGGAGTTTTATCCTGCTCTTAAATATTTTTGACATGCTTATTTACACTTCCAGACAGAAGAGCTTGTAAATGGAGAGTCCAAAAATATCACCTTGTTATCCTGGATGAATTCAATTAACCTGAGTCAGTTGTGTAAACACATTGTTATGCTGAATCCAATAGCTCTGGCCAAACCCTCAGCCATGCTGTACATATGGTTGACCATGTGATTTGTAAGGTTTGTGACATGGCCTCTTTTCTTTCTTTCTTGGGCAGACACAGTAGGTTAATACACTACCTGGAGCATTTCATCAAATACTTGTCTTTGGACGTAAAACATGTAGCTGCAGTATATTCATTATCCTCAGTAAGAGGGTAGTGGACTCGTATATGCTTTCCAAACCCATCCAAAGTCTACGAGTCATTGTCATAAATATGGACAGCAGGACTATGAGGAGTTGGAGAGTTCATTAAGACTGTTATGCAGTCAAATGGGTCCATTTGTGGGGGTCTCCAACCAAAAAGCTCATTCCCTAGCTGACAAAAACATCTTCTCTATTTTATGAGAACTGCAGCTTCTGCATCTGTATTGTCCAAAGCTACCTTGGGGGAATCCTTTAAGATCTCCACCAAGAGAGGAACCACCCACAAGGAATGGATGGCATTCCTAGATGCCTGCTGCAACCCGTTCTGGGGGAATGAGATGAGGTCTATAGGTCAGACTCCCCCCCCCCCCCCTGCATTCAGTGGAAGAATTCTCCAAGTTAGGGGTCATATCTGAAGATGACCCTGAAAAAAGAAACCCTTCCTCCTCATCCAACTCAGTAAGCAAATTCTCTAGAGAAAACCCTACGTGCTCGGTCTTTTGGAAGGCTTTTCGGGGCTTTTTGTGAAGACTCCATGAATATGACCAAGGAGAAGTGCTGTTACTGCTTGTTTTAAGACAGAAGAGTTTGCTTTTGCTGCAGGCATCTGGACAAAGTTTTGGACATGGCCTCTGCTGTGCCTGCTAATCATATTATCCATTTCTTGGGACTAGAATTGTGCTATTGCTTTAGTGTGTCACTGAAGGCATTTTAATTGGTGCAGTAATATCAGCTGCAGTCATATCAGTTCTACTAACACTGTACCAGGAAGGTTAATGCAGACTACTGCATTAATGCCAAAGTGCCAGATTCATCCTGACGAAGGCCAGCATCAACATCATGGAACACTGCAGGAGGCATCAGCAGCAAACAGGTTTTAAAACCTCAGAGTCAGGAGCAGCTCTTGTGACAACTATGGTGTCATGTTTTGGAATGGTACTATGTATAGTATTGGGTAAATCAACACTGTGCACCAAATCATTGTGTCGGAATTGATACTGGCTCAGATGGATTTAGGTAAGATGATGCCTGTCCAAGAATTATCACTGGACATGCCAGTCTCAGCTTTTGAAGCCTCTGGATGGAAGTAGTGGATATGGGGATGAGGGACTGTAGTGGAGAGATCTGCATGAGAGAGAAGCACTGTATATGAGATTTAGACAACCTCTCCTGGTGCCCTTTTTCCACTGAGACAGGAAAAATAACCACTAACACTTTCAATTATAGCTTTCACATTGCTTGTGTCAATATGCTGCAGTCAAACTCTAGGGTGAAGGTTACCTTAAGTGAGGTCTGCATCCATTTATAAAGCTATATCCACTGAGGGTTATATCCTTAGCAGCTGGGGCCTACTTGAACAGGATCAACTTTCACATCTTCATACGTCAGGCACAAGGTTGCCTCTAGCTTGATGTCAATGGACTGGCACTGATATTTACAGATTCATCAGTTGCAGGGCTTCACAATATATAATTCCCCTTTCTACACTGCACATTTCTGTACCATGCATTTTCTGTTTCTTCCCACGTTTTATCCATGACACTATTCTTAGCCTCCATGCAAGACAAGCTAACTTGATAGTTTTTTTTTTTTGCTCACCTGCTTGACCAGTCCAAAAACTCCTCTACCTGCAACCAATGTACCCATTTGTTCCTTCTCCCAAGTGACTGGTGCCAGCACAACCATGGGCCTCAATGGACAGAACAACAGTACTATGACCCATTCATCCCCATCCTAAGGAGCCTGCTACTATGGAGAATAAGATCCCACCAGCATATTCATTCTCAGGACAGGGGGTCAACCAGTGCGAGCATCTCGATCAGTCTAAGGTGAGAGCAGAGTGGTATGGAGTGAGACAGATAGCTGGTCACCTCTGCCTCCCTCCACAATTTTCCTTACCCCTGAGGCAGCTCATTAGAGCTAACATTGTCACCTCACAGCAAGGGGTTCTCTGGTTCAATTCTTAGCTGGCCTGTTCCTGTGTGGACTCTACATGCTCTCCCTGTCTTCGCATTGGTTTCCTCCAGGTACTCCGGTTTCCTCCAACATTCCAAAGACATGCATCTGGAAAGTTTCTCCCCATGTCTCTGCTAAAAATAGGCTGTGTCCTAGTCAGACTTTCCCAGTCAACAATGTTAAATAAATAAATAAAATAAATGTGTCACACTAGCCAGAGTAGCATGTGCTCTTTAAGTTCAGATTCCACTGGTGCAACACCTAGTGCTAAGAAACCACTATCCTGAGGAACTATGCACAACAGAACACTCCAAAATTCCAAGTTAAAAACACACTTTAATAACACAGTAAAACATTCATTAAACAGTTAAGTGCTTTCATTCCATATATTAACAGAAACAGAACTTCTTCAGAACTAAAAACCTTATTTTGTATGACCATTAAATAGTATATTGAACCACCATGTGGTTTAAAATTCATCACTAAGAATACTTAATATATGGAGTGAAGGCACTTAACTGTTTAATGATTTTTTTTTATGTTATTAAAGTGTATATTAAGTTGGAATTTTGGAGCATTCTGTCATACCTAGCACCACAGGATAGTGGTTACTTAGCTTGTGTTTGGTCTTGTGGAGCTTTACTCACTGGGCAACCCCCAGTGCTCCAACAAGGCATCACTCTCACTGTAGACTGCGAGAACCATGCATTCCTTGCTAATCCCCAGTATGTGTCATACTAGCCACAGTAGCATGTGCTCCATCCCCAGTATGTGTCATACTAGCCAGAGAAGCATGTGCTCCATTCCCAGTATGTGTCATACCATCCAGAGTAGCATGTGCTCCATCCCCAGTATGTGTCATACTAGCCAGAGTAGCATGTGCTCCTGAAGTTCAGATTCCACTGGTGCAACACCCAGTGCTCCCACAAGGCATCTCCCAAGCAGCAAACCAGAGCTGCCTCCAGCTCCACCTGGATCGTGGGTCTATGGCAGATGCTTATGCCCATCTGTCCCAGTCTACCCCCAGTACCAGTGTCACTAGAAGATGAGTCATCTGGGTCACACTCAGAGCTTCATCCTTTTGTGACACAGGGGGTGGTGATATCATGTTTTTCTTTGTAACTATGCAACCAGCCTTGTTAAATCTAGATAAGGCACATCTGCACACTTCATCTTGTCATTTTTTTGTTTGTGAACCAGGCAATGAACTCAGTTGAATTTTCCTGCTATAAATTAATGTATTTTTAATCATGCTTCCTTGTGCTGCAAGTATTCAGCAATTTGCTTTTATATGATTTTCCTGTTGTAGGATCATGTTTCCTTGAAGCATGTTTTCTTGCATCCTATGTATTCACTATTTTTAACATGTATTAATATTACTTTAAAACCATAAAAGTTAAACTATATGGTTTGTAGCTTTGTGCATCTCCATTACCCCCACCTTCATAAAGCAGAACCTTTTGTCTATTCCTCAGATAATTCCCCTTCTACCTGTAAATTGTTAAACAGAGTATGCTCAGCAGCATTGTGTCTACAATCAATTCTTTCAAAAGTTTGATTTATATTTCATCCGGCTGTTCTTTTTCCTCTTTTAGCTTAAAGAGTCCATTAAGAAACCACTATGTGAATGGAATATCAGCTACATATGATGAACATTTCTCAAGTTTATTATCAAAGGCATTTCAATCCTCTTTTATAAATACTAAACAAACATACCTTTTCATATGCTGATTGTATTATTTACTGAATGTGGAGCTTATCTCCCCGGGCCTCTACTGAAAATGGACATGTATCCAGTTGGACTAGCCCGGTTAACAAATGTAAAATAAAATAAATAAATACATAAAATTATCTTTTTCTTGTCAAGTTCACCATCTGATCACATTCTATCCATTTCTAAATATTATAGTATGTCTACCTTATAGCTCTTAACAAGTAATTTGGTTGGATTTTGGAGGATTCATGTCAAGTCATTGAAGGTAATTTCAGTGAATGGAAAAAAATGAAAACCATTCACCAAATTTTGTCTTTTGCTGGGGTCAGGCCCCCTGCACCCCCCAGACCCCTCCAAATGTATATATACCAACTCTGAGTCACACAACAGTGGACAAAAAAAGCAAACTCCACTGTTGGCAAAAGTAATTTCAGTGAACAGCACTCACTCTTTTTGCATTTGCTGAAATTATGTTTGATGACATGACGTGATCCCAATATTGGATGGTGGGTATAAATGTAAAAAGTGAGGATCTGTCCATATCTCTGATTAGAATCTGGAGTTCATGCAGGACATGGCATAAAATGATTTACTTAGCAATAGGATAAGTACAGTACGTTTCCTGTTTAGTGCATACTACTAGATAAAAAAAATGAAAAAAGAATCACTATATCTAAGTGTCCATGTGGATAACAGCACCCAGAAAGATCCAGAGAGCCTTGTTTATGCCACTGAAAGCCACTGTAAGTTGTTATTAGCACACAGCACTGCAGATAGTAAAAGCTAAGATTATTGGTCTACTAACAAGAAAACAGGTTACTTTCAGGGACAGCATTTAACATTAATGAGTAACTAACCTGAAAGCTGACTACCTTCAGGACAGAAGATGTTTGTTTGTCTTTTTGGCTTTTCCCGGTTAGGGGTCGCCACAGTGGAACTCCGGTCCACTAATGATTGGCAGTCGATTTTTATGGTGCCGAGTTGCTAGCCCAATGCTCAACCTTCAGCGAAGGCACGCCCATTCACGTATGTCTTTCGGAGGCCACTCGACCGTGGGGAGGACATGCAGACTCCACACAGACAGAAGATGATAAAATTAATTAATCAGCTCAAAAACTGATTTCTACCAGATACAGACACAAAGAGCTACAGTAGAAAATCTTTCTTGGTAGGGCGGCCACGGTGGTGCAGTGGTTAGCATTGTCGCCTCACAGCAAGAGGTTCTCTGGTTCGATCCTCGGCTGGGGTGCCTTCTGTGTGGAGTCTGCATGTCCTCCCTATGGTCGCGTGGGTTTCGTCTGGGTGCTCCGGTTTCCTCTCACATCCCAAAGACATGCAGTAGGTGGATTGTACACTCTAAATAATCCCTAGGTGCGAGTGCGTGTGTGTGTGTGCCTTCTGTGGAAGATTGGGTGCCGGGCTGGCAACTCAACACTGTAAAACTTCACTGCCAATCATGAGCGGACAGATGATCCGCTGTGGCGACCCCTGACCGGGAAATGCCGAAAGAAGAAGAACAACAACAACAACAAAAAAAGGTCAGGAAATCAATATGTGTTGTCAATATAAAGCAGTTAAGAAAGACATATTAATTTATTTATTGGTATATACTACTGTTAATTCTTGTCATATGATCTACTTTGAAAAAATATTAAAATTTCATTGGAGGTAATTTTCTAGCATTTTTATGGTTCAATAGAAGACAGACCTGTGATTTAAGAGTATTTGCCTTTGTTTCTGCAAATTATACAATAATGAAATAATTTTAAATGCTGTCACTCTGACACATAAGAAACAGGATTTATGTGGATACAGGACAATTTAATGGACCATAGTTCATCCAACTGAACTCCACTGACCACTATCAGGTAGAACAGCATTGTTTAAATGAAGATATTTACAATTCATCTAATCTTTCTCTCTCAGAAGCTTCAGGCACTGCACCTCCAACACCCCCCCTTATATATACGTCATCCTCCATATCTCCATTAATATAATTGTTCTGTAACATTATCATATGCCAGAAAAATTTACTTTTCAGAAAGTTTAGTGGCAGAGTTGATTTAACAATACAGATTTTTTTTTTCTAAATTTGACTACTTGGATTTAACAAAGCTACATTTTAAATTCAAACTCATCAGCTTGACATGTAACCTCTATGAGTACATGTAGAATGAGATTATGATAATCACACATTTACATGCAAAGTCCAGTAAACAGTATGTGTATCCAGTCTTAATTCTGAACCCTGTCTTAATGGGACAACTCAGGACCACTGAGCAGATTCATTTGGGAAGAAGCTTCAGGTTTCTGGGATGACTAATCAGTGAAGGGTGAGATCTACCTTTCACAGTGGTTGTAGGTGCAAAGGATATAGCAAGGTACATTGCCTCATGAAGTATTGGGAGACACAGTAATCACCCTAACACAAATAAGTATAATAGGTTGGCAGCAGGTAAGGTACATGAGTACAAACAGTTACGTGTATTTCTCTGCTGAACAACTATGTGCAAAATATTGTGTAGCAACAGTTAAAGAATCACAAAGAATCATAAAATCTCCATAGGCCTCCTTGTGACAGGCTTCTAGCTGTTTCCCAAACTTTGTGCACAGTGCATCTGCTATGTTTTTTCTCTCTTTCTCTCTGTCTCTGTCACTGTTTCTCTCTGCTAGTTTATCTTCCTCTTCCTCTAGCACTCTCTCACTCTCTCTTTTTACCAGTAATGCCCATTAAATACAACCTTCTAGCACCTATTAATTTTCTGTGTAGAATGGAAATCCCAAACAGTGCATTACCCCAGTATAGACTTGCTTCTTAAGGGGTAGTGAATGAGGTAAAATAACTGAGTAGGCAAAGATCAGTAGGAATAGTGAACTAAAAAAGAAATAAACGTAGTAAAGCATCCAAATTCCATAATGGATGAGAAACCAAAAGCAGTGTGCATCATATCTCTCAAACTCTTAGCACAGGAAGTCTGGACAAAGCCAAAGTAATGGGGGACAAAGGTCCCAAACTAGGTACAAATTTTAAATATTCCTCTTATAAACCTAGAAAGTTACTGGAATAAAAGGTTTCATGTTATCGTGCATTTTCTCAAGGATCTGAAGTCTGAAACTCAAATGTCTGTCATTTAATCAATTCAATCCTCATCTGATTTGCCAGAAAACCACACATTTTATGAGGAAAAGACCAAGAATATGAGGCAAAAAGCTGGACATTCTGCAAAAATCTGGACAGTTGAGATGTATACTTTACATAGCATTAATAAATAAGTAATGTTTGAATAGCTGTCTTTTTTGAGATCACACCAAAAGCAGGAAGTTAGGTTAAGGGTATGTCATATTTGTTATGTATCAGTATATTGGCAGGTTCGTGAGCAAGGTGTCCTTTGTGCTATATCAGCATATGTGGTAGTTAAATGGTTGTCCAGTCTTGTGATAGATATAGGGCATCTCTAAAAAGACAGACTGGAATGTGCACCCCCACATTCCAACATATGAACATTCTGAGTCTATCACAACTCACATATAATGCACATGCACACATGCCATCCATGAACCCATACATGTGCAGATAACCCAGAATGCATATACATGCAGACATCATACCCTACACAAACACACACACACACACACACACACACACACACACACACACACACACACACACACACACACACACACACACATTCACCAGAAAACACAAACGCACACACTACACTGCATAGCACCATTCAAAACATATTCATTCTGATCTCATACACACAAAGCAGGTTCACACATGCTAACAGTGGCACCATTTATCATGCAAAAATAATGTTATACATAAATAAAATATAAATAATAAATATAAATAATAATTATAAATAAATAAATAAATAAATAAATAAAATAAATAAATTATACACCTGGCATTTATACAACAGAAAGTTTGCCTCTGCCTCACGGTATGGATGTCCCTGAATAGATGGTAATGGCCTCACTGTCCTTATGTTTGTATTGAATATGGCCTAGTTCCATTCTTCAAAGTAACACTGTGGCAGTCACTACAAATTAATGTAATATGTGTCACTGTCAGACATTGTGATACTTGATGCATAGCAACTGTTTCTATATTACTCTGATATAATGAAAAGCGTGATTAATGGGCAAGCTTTCAGACACTGGAGTTCACTGCAGTTATGAGTAGTGAGAAAGTGATATAAAAATAAATAGCACTAAAGTTAAACATTCCTTTAAGCATGAAAGAGTGTTAAAAATCACAGCATATACAGAAAAGAGTATAAACTCCAACTGAGATGATGTGGTAGGAAAAATTAGAATAAGATTTATAATACCTGACAAAACAAAAATGGCTGAAAAGTATGGACATTGTTGAAGGGATGCAAGGAGTAAGTAATAAGCCAGACATAAGTATTTTGTGCAAATGTTGACAACTGTTCAGGTCTTGAAGTCATGCACACTATAAACCCAATGAGCCATTTCCTGAATGTGTGACTTCCCTTTCCGGTCAAATATTCTTCATAAATATGTATGTTAAAAAATACATATTTATGAAAAATATTATATATATTACAGCAACTTTTTAAAGTCTAGCTGGGAAAGATTATTTAAAAAACCCTGAAATTTCAGTTAATATATCTATCAAGATCAGCCAATGAAAAAACAGTTGAGTAAACCTTTAACTTTGTTTTTTGTAATTGAAAAGCCCACATTAAAGCTCTCATGGGGAGGGTCTTCTTTATCATGCTGTTTAAAAGCTACATCGGTTGTCAAATAGGTGGTAGGGGGGTTTAGTTCTCTTTATATAATCTTTCTTGTGTGAGTTTTAGTTAAATACAAAGGTTAGACTTTAATTTGCCCCATGCCCAGCAACAGTGCCTATTGGACTGATCTAACTGACCCACCTATAACAGAAAAATGTGTGCAAAACTGAAAAAAGAATGCATGCATGCTAAAATTGGATAACAAGCATTGCATTATTGTTTTTGTATGCTATGAAACACTGGCTTCTGCAGATAAGAGGAGAGCTGACATTATTACTCAAATACAAGATATTTATTATCTGGTCTAGTGAAAGGAAACTCTTACAAAAGAACTAAACAAATTAAGAAAGAACTATTGTGAAAATAAACTATATTATATTCCATAAGAACACATGACACACTTGTTTTAAAACTAAAATGTGAGCTCATTCCTTTGTGCCTCACATTGGTTGTCCAATATGTGTGTTTTAAAGTCTCAGAAAGATTATTCTGCTTCTGTATTGAGGTTAAATGTTTTATAAAATGTATTTATTTATTAACAGGTTAGTGAACTGGCCATGCTCAAACCCTTTTCAGCTATGACCTGCAACACAAGGACAAAAAGTAAATGTAACATATATGTATATATCTATATCTATATCTATATCTATATATATATATATATATATATATATATATATATATATATATATATACATATATATATAGGGTCTATATTATATTATCGCACACTTACAAAAGCAAATGATAAATAACTGACTCCATGTAAGTGAAAGCTTACGTCGAAACTTCAGAACAGCGAACAAACCTTTAAAACATTACATAATGTGAGGGGCTTTGCCCCCCACACACACCCTACTTAAATATACCAACTCCGAGATCGCACTACAGTGCAGAAAATGGCAAAGTAACAAAAGCAGCCAAGCTAATTCTTTCCCGGGGTAAAGAATTCGCTGTTTTGTCTTTTTGGTTCGATCAAGATGGATTCGACAAACTGCGTCTGTGATCTAGTAATAGGAACCCTATATGTGTGTATATATATATATATATATATATATATATATATATATATATATAATGGATAATTACTGCAACCAATCAATTTGCATGTTTTGGATATGAGGAAAGAAACTAGGGTACCTGAAGGAAGCCATCAAAAGTGGAAGACACAGTGCAAAACTTCATGCAGTAACCAAAGGTCATTTGTGACTGTAGTCTAGCCAAAACCACTAGGACATTGAGAAGATATGTTACCTGTTGCTAGATACAGATGAAGGATCACATTCAAATTCGTAACCTCAGTAGCTTCAACCCAACTACTTTCTCAAATACTTTCAAACAAATGAACTGGCAAATTCTAAACATCCTTCCTCTTGACAAGGCTATAGAATACTTCAACTCTGTCTTCCTTGATACTTTAAACTCACTAGCCCCACTAAGAAACAAAAAGATAAAAATTAAACTGCTCCGTAGCTATCCAAAGAGACAAAACAGATTATGCACCACAGAGACAAACTATGGAAGCTTTACCAAAACAATAAACTGGACAATACCTTGCTCCAATATAAACAATTCCTCAGCCGTGCAAAACAACTAATCACCAAAGACAAAAAAATCCTACTATATCAAACTTCAGTCCAGTAACAATAAAAACCCCAAGAAATTCTGGAACTCAATAAACTCACTCATCAATCCAGGCTCCAAGAATAATCCCTCTCCTTACCGAAGTAAATCTGATCTCGAACTAGGCTCTGAATTTAACTCATTTTTCATAGAAACTATTACTACCCTCACCAAGATATTTCCCAATAATAACCCAACTGCTCTACACTCTCCACCTTCTAACTCACCTCATATGTTTGAACTGAAACCCATCTCCACTAACTTTATAAAAAAACTTTTGTCCAAACTTAAACCTTGCTCTAACGCTTCTGACAATATTCCCTCTTCCTTCCTAAAATGTGCTGATGATGGCATTGCTCTCCCAATCAGCATCATTATTAACCGATCCATAAAAGAATCATACATCCCCAAACTCTGGCGCTCAGCTTATATTCTTCCTCATCATAGAGGCGGCAAAAATACCAGCATCTCAAACTTTCGCCCCATTGCTTTGCTCTCACCAATCTCCAAAATTCTAGGAAAATGCATCCACCTCCAACTTATGCCTTTCCTGACCCAAAACAGTCTTCTCACTCCTACCTAGCATAGCTTCCATCCAGGCCATAGCACAATAACTACTCTACTCTCTTTCTTAGAAACTGTCAATCAAGCCTGAGATTCAGGACACTTAGTTTCTACTGTTTTACCCGATCTGTCTAAAGCCTTTGATACTGTTTCCCACAAGCACCTTCTCTGTCATCTCTCAAACCTTAATCGCTCACATAATGCTTTATCCTGGTTCTCCAGCTATCTATCAGACAGATCACAGGCAGTCAAATGGAAGAACTCCATCTCTTCCTTCCTACCTACCCCAACTGGTATACCACAGGGATCCATCCTTGGGCCAATGCTTTTTAACATCTTCATCAATAACTTTCACACTGCTATTCCTGATGCTAAAATCATTCAGTACGCAGACGATTCAACCTTAGTCTGCTCTGCCTCAACCTCTCTGAATTGCTGACTAAAACCCAAACTGCCTTCTCAACAACTGAAAACTGGATGCGCCAAAACCACCTCTCTCTCAATGCAAATAAATCAAAGATTCTACTATTCCCTCCCACAAAGACCCTCTCCTACAATAAAAACAACTTCAAAGTCTATAGTCAAACCAACTCACCTATAGAAGTGGTCCCCTCTGCCAACTACTTGGCATTACTGTAGATGAACACCTCAAGTTTAATATTCATATTCAACAAAATATTAAGAAAACCCACCAAAAGTTAGGTATGCTGTATAGGAATAATCGCTTTCTCACCAACTCTACCAGGCAAACTCTGGCCTCGACTTATCTTCTTCCTTCTTTATTATACGGAGCCCCTCTCCTAACCAACCTGTCCTCCTCTATCACCTCTAAACTAGAAAACTGCTACAACAAAATCTCTAAATTTGCCTCTAAATCTAAAAATACGGGTCTACTTCACGATGTCGAAAGCCGACAATATCAAAGCTGATATTGTCAGCACCACAACATCAAAAGCACAGAATGTTGTGCAGGAAAACAGAAATCTCCATAGGGGGAGATTTCCATTTACCTCAATGTAGTGCGGTCTCAGAGTTGGAATATTTAAGTAGGGGGTGTGGGGGTGCAGGGGGGCTTGCTCCCCTGCCTACACTAGTTCGTTTTTACTTTACTTAATTTTTTTTTAAACGTTATTCGATGCTTTACTACATCAATCACTGGAGGTCGACCTTTAGTGATTTGATGTAGTAAGATTTCGATAATGTGATACAGATGCAAAAATACCACCCATCACCACCTAACCCTACAATCCCTAAATTGGCTTGAACTCCCAAACTACCTAGACTATCTCCAACTCACTACTGCATATAGACTCATATTTCACCCAACAAAATGTCCCGCACTAACTAACATCCTTCCCCCTTATACACCCAACAGAGCTCTTAGATCTGAAAATCAGAACTTAATTACTATCCATAAACCTAAACGTCCTGCTGGCCAACTTCTCCTGTCTTTCTCACTAGGCAAAAAATGGAATTCCCTTCCCTCCACACTAAGAACCATACCAAATTCAGAAAACTTCAAAACCCAACTATTCAAACACCTGTCCACTAAATGGAAATGTACCTGCCTTCACCCAACCTAATCAAAGGGGGTTCTCTCTCTGGTTCCCAAGCTCTACAACTCTCATAGTTATCTTCCTATGAGCTTATCTAAGCTCTCAACAATTTCAATAGCTTCTCTCTAAGCTCTCAACAACTCCTACAGCTACCCTCACACAGCCCAACCTTGTAAATATTGTAAATAGCATTCTACTGTTGATGTGTGTATGTAAAGCGTATTTACATTTTCTTAAAAGGTTTGTATGTAAACTGTTTCCACACCTAACACATATCTGTTTTCCTCAAACGAAACTGTATGATCCTACCTTCAAGCTTAATGAATTTGTTAACTATGCATATGAGTAACTATTCTACATAATATTATCTTTAATATTAACTATCAGTTGTATCTAAATTGTAAAATGCATCTTGGAGCTTTTATCCCCGGGCCTCCACTGAAAATGGGTCAATTCGGCCCAGTGGACTTCCCCGGTAATCAAACTGCAAATAAATAAATAAAATCAGACTGCTCAAAATGGCCCTATGAAAATTGTTGTTGCCTCACACTGTCTTACATTATCATTAAGCTCCAGCATTTTAACAGTGAGCCAGCACAGTACTTTATCTTTTTGCTTTTTGTCAGCTGGTCTGTAAAGATGTCACTGATGCTGACTGTACTATTTTATTAATGCTTCTGCATGTTTTGTGGGCATTGTGCTCAACTGTGTTAGACAATGTGTGTGATTTATTTTGTTGTATTACTTGTTATATTATTTGCTACTGCTGAGTGCCGACTATCTTGGTTCATGGCTGAAAGTACTGAACCAACTCATTCAGCCACTGAATAAATTAATAAGTATATTGTGAAAAATATACATACAAGCCACGTGTCATGTCTGTTTTTTTAAAACAAAAATAAACAAGAAAGAGAGTGGAGAAGAGCTGAGTTGTATTATATAACTGGTATTTTTTTATTTAGCCTTCTTTCCTAACAGTGGATGACTATGAATACAGTTACCATTCAGAATGAAATAAACAATTTGAAACAAATTGAAATAAAATTGATTCATTGTGGAATTACAGGATGATTAGGACTCGATACTTTTAAGGCAAGTTGTCACTGTTACACCTGTTATCATCAACAGCTCAAAGAATCCCTCATCCTCCAGTTTAGCTAAAATTAGATTGGGATAGTGTCAAATATGGACTAATTAATGAGTCACTGGTCTGGCTCTAGGGTTGCCTGGGATGGGTACATCAGCATGGCATGTAAGGAATAAGTTCACAGGTTGTTACT
Source organism: Protopterus annectens (assembly GCF_019279795.1). Taxonomy (NCBI): domain Eukaryota; kingdom Metazoa; phylum Chordata; order Ceratodontiformes; family Protopteridae; genus Protopterus; species Protopterus annectens. Next base: position 1,099,460,545 of record NC_056733.1, read on the forward strand.
GTTTAACAAGAACTAAGTGCTTTGCAGGTACGGTATGCTCAGCCAAACCATTACTGAATAATACACCAACGGTCAGCAATCGCAATATAGAAACACGTAAATCCAAATAAAGGAAATATTTATTGAATAACCATTGACGATTTTAAATACATCAAATTCAAACCGGTTTCGGCTAACCAGCCTTCATCAGTGAATAGCATTTCTCATCCAATGTTAGTAATGAATATTTATACATAGTTCCAACCAATGAAAACATGGTATGGTCCAAAAGAATAATTTAAACAACCGAGAATGCAATAGCATCAAAATGTTAATAATACAGTGTGGGGCATTATGAAGCATTGTATTACAAATTATTTACATAAACATATATTTTAAATTTACAATTTAATATTCAATTAAGTGTGTTATTACTGATTATTTATATATTCCATCATATCAATATTACCATATAAAGCTCAAATATATTTATATACACAAATGTGATAGCATATGACAACATGTTGTTTGGAGGGACCTTAGTCTCAAAATATATCTTATTAATCCAAAAAGAATATACAATCCACATGCCAAGTAAGAAAACAAGGTTTCATGGGATAATTGTATTTCAAAAACAAATAAACCATATTTTTGTATCTGTCAACACTAATATGTATATGGAGATTGGTCCATGTCTACTATTGGCCAATGGATTCACCTCCTATACATATATGTATATAGTAGGCATGTTTTATAATGGAACATATATAAATGTGGTGTTCCGTTTCTTAGCCCATATTATAAGTATATATACACCAAATAAATATTTGGTACATTGTTTATATTGCTTGAAAGCATATCAACAGTATAAAAATTTTAATATGCTCATATACATATTCAAATTACAGGAAATTGTACTGTCTCATCTACCTATAGTTAGTGCATTCATTTCCTATACTATAGTGTCCAGACTGGTTATAAATGGTCATTAAGACCTGGGGGGAATAATGCCCCAAGATTAATAATCCAATACTTTTCTTTATGGTTCAAAATACTATGCCAACCTTGTTGGTTGCTTCTATCCCCTGTGATTTTGTCTATGATCATAAACATGAATCTGGCATTGGTATGTTTAATAGTAAGTCTATAGAGGGCATTAGTCTCTTTTTTATTTCGAATGTCACTTTTGTGCTCATTCATTCGTATTCTAAGGGAGCGAGTAGTTTGACCAACATAAAAAGCTGAACATTGACAGGTGGTTAAATATACAATCCAACTGCTGCTGCAGTTACCAAAGACTCTTAAGTCATAAACCCTACTAGTATTGGCACTGGTAAATTGTTTTTTACTTACTTGTTGACATGATCCACAATGTCCACATGGAAAAGTACCCAAAAGTTGATCTCCAGTTATGGTCATTTGTTTATATATTGCACCCCCACTTTCCTTATGCTTATAATGAGAAAATAGGGCACCCAGTGTTTTACCACGTCTGTATGAAAATTGACATTTGGGACCTAAAAGTCTCCTTAATTCTTCATTTGCCAGAAGTATGTTCCAATGGGTATCCAAGATGTTCCTAATGATATTATGATTTCGTCCATATATGGTTACAAACCTAAGCATAGACTCCACCCCTGTGGTTTCACGTTTTTTGTATTGCAATAATGTATTTCTATCTTGACCGGTAGACCATTCACTTGCCCTAAGTATATCAGATTCTCTATAGCCCCTTTCTATAAACCTGTTGTAAAGATCTAGTTTGGCCTGATCAAAATCATGTTTTGATGAGCTGATACGTTTGATGTGCATGAATTGAGATTTGGGTATATTGCGGATGGTGTGTTGTGGATGCATACTCAAAGCATGGAGCAAAGTGTTATACTGTGGATATTTCCTATAGGTTTTGGTATTTAGAGTATTATCTTCATTACTGTAGACTGTAACATCCAAAAAGTCAATGGTGTCTTGATTAGATGTTACCGTAAACTCTATACCCCAGATGTTTCCATTCAAATATTCCACAAACTTATGTAGATATGCTAGATCTGCATGCCACACCATCCAGCAGTCATCCAAATATCTGCGCCATATGTCATTCTCAACCATGTACAGGTTATGGAGTGGATTGTAGATCATATATTCCTCAAAATATGCCATGAATAGGTCTGTATACATGGGAGCAAAAGATGCTCCCATAGCAGTACCTTGGAGTTGCCAATAGCATTCTCCTTGAAAATAAAAGACATTTTTGCTGAGTACATGTTTAGCCATGCATATTAGCAGTGTATTGAATCCAGGTGGATATAGAGCTGATTGTTCAAGCCAATACTGTAAGGTCTGCAGGCCAGCCCAGTGAGGTATACTAGTGTATAGGGATTTTACATCCAAAGTACACATGAGCCAATCCGGCTCTAATTGTGTATCTTGTATTATTTGAAGAAACTGAGTTGTGTCCTGCAATCTGGCCCTAACAGATGTGAGCAATGGTTTCAAATATTGTGTTAGAAAACTGGCAAAGGTTCTGTCAGGGAACCGGTGCCCGATACAATAGGTCTTCCGGGGGGGTTTTTGAGATAGATTTGTGTATCTTCGGGAGAAGATATCTGTTTTTGTGAATCAGTAACCATCAGATGTTTAACTGTGCTCTTAGTAACAATCCGTTCTTCCTCTGCTGCATTCAGGAAGGTGTCTATTTCTTTCTTGAATACAGGGGTTGGATCGATGGACATGTACATATAACATCTGGTGCTAGAACGTTGTTCTTTACCCTCATTCAAATAATATCCCATATTCATAACCACAACCGCCCCTCCTTTGTCAGCTGGTAAAATGACAATGTTATGATTTTTCCTCAGTTCCTCCATAGCCATCTTTTCCGAAGGGGAAATATTTTGACCCATAATACAAGATTCCCTGTGTGGAAAGTGTAGATCTCTGAGTACCGATTGTAGAAATATGGATACATGTTTGTTCATGGGTGGTTGGAATTCAGATTTATGAAGTCTGAATTCATTTGATCTTTGAGAGGTTTGAGAGATTTATTCTGAAAAAAACAATTTGAGATTAAGATTACGGCAAAAGCATATTACATCAGATACCATACTGTACTCATTAGAAAAAAATCCAGGTACAAATCCAAGACCTTTATTGAGTAGTTGTTCTTGTTCATTTAAGTATTACATCTGACAAATTCAATACATTTCTATGGACATTATCAATTATTTCAGAAGTGTCTGTATCAACCCCTCCACAGAATTTGTTCTTGCACCCATGCTTGTGTTTGCGGCCTCCCCGCCGCCTCTTTCTATGTCTAAAGGGTGTGCTGTATTGGATTTTTTACAGATAGGTGACTCCCTGTAGTTAACACTCTCATTGTCTGTATAGGAGGATTCCTCCCCTGATGTACTGACAAAAGACCTATCATTGGTCTTAAGGATAGACCTGGGTCTTTTCCTGGGTCTACTATTTGCTGTCCCCTGACTGGTATCCATAAACCTTACTGATCTGAATGATTCAAATGGACGTCCTTTTTGATAATCAGTAATGTCCCTATTAAATTTCTTAAGTTTTCTATCCCTAGTCTGTTTCTCATAGCTTGCCAATTCCTTCGAAAACTTAGTCACAGAACCCGCATACATGGATAGGGACTCATACTTTTTGCATTCCTTACAAATGGTTTTAACCTCAATTAAGTTAATATCAACCATTCTTTCATAGTATGAGGCAAGTATTTTGACAAACATCATAGAGGCTTGTTGTAACGCCATATTCCATTCTTTGGTTAGTCTCTCTTCAGATCTACCAACCAACGGTTGTAAGCGAATTCTCAGGCCTCTTGGGGCTATATCCCTATTGATGTATGCACGAAATAATCTGAGATGCCAAATAGTTGCTCTTAAATTCTTCAAGCCCTTACTTAATTTGTTGAAGGCCATGTCACAACCATTTGAAGGATTATTCAAGGAGCCATTCTGATTATTGCCTGGTATGTTGTCTATCCCAAAGACACCAATGTCATCCCTATCGACACATAATCCATGAAGAATGTTCTCCAAATCCATATTAGTATATTTTCACCACAATGTATATTAGTATAATGAAATGGCCAAATCTGTATGATAGGTCTATGAATGCTTCTAAACTGTAGATATCAGTCAAAGGACAGCAATATTGCAAAGTCATAGAGCTAAAAAGGCCCAGACCCATTAGTCCATTAGTATGCTATTGGTCCATAGGTTGTATAGTATAACCTGAAAAATACCAGAACACCTTTATTTGTGTGTTTTAATTAAACTGGCAATTTAACCTATTGTTACTAACAAAGTCTTACTAGCAATATTTGTGTGTGATATCTTGATTAAGTTTCATCAGTTTGTATACACAAAAGCTACTAATGACACCAGCACTAATTTCCGTCATACAGAATATTATACAAAATCAAAATACATCCCTAGTTATAAGTTCTATACAGTCCTTCAATATAAGGCATGCCATCATATAAGTGGTAAAGCTCTGCAATGAGATTGATTTGTTAAACAAACAGTCATGAATAATAAACTTTCCAATAAAGCTTGTGGTGCTGCGGTAGCGTTGTCGCCTCACAGGAAGACGTTGCCCCTTTCGATTCTCAGCTAGAGCGTCTTCTGTGGAGACATGCATGAATGGGCGTACCTTCGCTGAAGGTTGTGCATTAGGGCTGGCAACACAGCATGTAAAAATCAACTGCCAATCATTAGCGGACCGGAGTTCCGCTGTCGCGACCCCTAACCGGGAAAAGCCGAAAGACACAACAACATTAATAATAATAGTCAGGTATAAAAACCTGAATGAAAAACCTATACCTAACTTCTTTTGTCCTGAAAAAGCTAAAGAGAGCCCTGTTTCCTGAACATTGACTCTCAAATAGAGCTTATTCCTGTTAATGATAGTCCTAAATCATTTTATATTTTACTATTTAAATCAGTTGTCATGAAAAAGCTTAAACAGTATCCTGTTCTAAAATATTTACCTATATGATGTATGCATATGCTTTAATGGGCTAAAGAGAATTTCTCTATCATATTCCTATTGTATTAATGTATAAACTCAGGACTCTACAATAGTCATACGCACCTATACGGATAATGCATCCCCTGATATTTAAGACATATGCTGATAACAAATATAAGCTTCAATTTGTCCCTTAAAATTCGTTATGTGAAAAGGTCATATATTACAAATAAATAATCATATTAGGTTTGTATGAAATTCCTAATCCAAAAAGACCTATGTATAGTAACAAAATGTTACCCCAATTTTGTAATGGCAGTTCGTATATTTGTTCTGCTCAACAGTATTCACACCTCACATACTTTGACCATAGGGACCATGGAAACATAAAAATATGCAGTTTTAACCAAACAAACTACAGTTAGTAAAAGGATATAAAGTATATATTAATCAAATCATGACAGTTTAATCAAAGATGAGTTAGTGTCCATGGTAGGCCTAGGCTTCAATAACTCAAGGTGTACACCGTCACTCTCCAATAGTAATCCGAACCAATGTCTTGACACCTCCACGATGTATCTATGGTCTAAATCCAGTACCTTATATTCCCATTAGTAGGCCTAGACTTTGATAACTGAAAACAAACACTATCACCTTCCGATAAGAATCAGAGCCAATGTTCAAATGTCTCTCCACCTCCACGATACAAATAAAATATGAATACAGTACCTGATATTCCAATTCTTTTGTATATTTAGTTGAAAATACCCAAAAAAATAATTTCTAGGGAGTTTTCCACGGTCATACATTCCCACAAAGATATAATTGTATCACTTGAAAGCCCGAAGGCACAAGTGATAAAAGTGAGTACAGTACCTTATATTCCACTGAAACGAGATGTTCTGTCGAAAAATAAACAGTTCCAAAAGATGGCCGCCCAGCATTTTCGCGAATATGTACTAGTATTGTTTAAAGGCCAATGATACTCCAATAGTCCCAGTAGATATATTCTCAAGTAAACAACCACACCGGTATTCGTAAAAAGAAACTATTGACCCTCGGTTCCTTTGGGTATGACTGAATGCATCTGATACTGTTCACTTGGGTCTCTTATGAACGCCAAAAATGTGATGTCTCCATACAATAAAACAGTTCGTGGTGACACCCAAAAGGATAATGCCCCAAAAACTGTATTGTTACACAACTCGGTTTTTGACATTTTCAAAGGTTAGTCACCAAATTAGCAGTGGAAACAGAATCCTCCTATATGAACAAGGAAGTGTTAATATTGCAGCCCAGCAGCAAAGCCAACGAACAACAACAAGAACTAAGTGCTTTGCAGGTACGGTATGCTCGACAGCAGTTGGATTGTATATTTAGTCACCTGTCAATGTTCAGCTTTTTATGTTGGTCAGACTTCTCGCTCCCTTAGAATATGAATGAATGAACACAAAAGTGACATTCGAAATAAGAAAGAGACTAATGCCCTCTATAGACATACTATTAAACATACCAATGCCAGATTCATGTTTATGATCATAGACAAAAATCACAGGGGATAGAAGCAACCAACAAGGTTGGCATAGTATTTTGAACCATAAAGAAAAGTATTGGATTATTAATCTTGGGGCATTATTCCCCCCAGGTCTCAATGACCATTTATAACCAGTCTGGACACTATAGTATAGGAAATGAATGCACTAACTATCGGTAGTTGAGACAGTACAATTTCCTGTAATTTGAATATGTATATGAGCATATTCAAATTTTTATACTGCTGATATGCTTTCAAGCTGTATAAACAATGTACCAAATATTTATTTGGTATATATATATATATATATATATATATATATATATATATATATATATATATATATATATATATATATATATATACTTATAATATGGGCTAAGAAACGGAACACTACATTTATATATGTTCCATTATAAAACATGCCTACTACATACATATATATATATATATATATATATATATATATATATATATATATAGATATATAGGAGGTGAATCCATTGGCCAATAGTAGACATGGACCAATCTCCATATACGTATTAGTGTTGACAGATACAAAAAATATGGTTTATTTGTTTTTGAAATATAATTATCCCATGAAACCTTGTTTTCTTACTTGGCATGTGGATTGTATATTAGTATTATTGGAACTTTTTGGATTAATAAGATATATTTTGAGACTAAGGTCCCTCCAAACAACATGTTGTCATATGCTATCACATTTGTGTATATAAATGTCTTTGAGGTTTATATGGTAATATTGATATGATGGAATATATAAATAATCAGTAATAACACATTTAATTGAATATTAAATTGTAAATTTAAAATATATGTTTATGTAAATAATTTGTAATACAATGCTTCATAATGCCCCACGCTGTATTATTAACATTCATATGTTAATTTTGATGCTATTGCATTCTCGGTTATTTAAATTATTCTTTTGGACCATACCATGTTTTCATTGGTTGCAACTATGTATAAATATCCATTACTAACATTGGATGAGAAATGCTATTCACTGATGAAGGCTGGTTAGCCGAAACCGGTTTGAATTTGATGTATTTAAAATCGTCAATGTTTATTCAATAAATATTTCCTTTATTTGGATTTAAGTGTTTCTATATTGCGATTGCTGGCCGTTGGTGTATCGTTACTATTTAAGCCTTTTGAAGATTAGTTACTGCAGTCTCATAGGAACTATTTAATCCAACTGTTCAAAAACGAAGAGTGTAGATCAATATGTGTATATATACCTTTAAGAAGCTATCCAATGGCTTGCACAAGTGCATAAATACTGAGCACATGCGAGCCTGACTCCCATTTTGTAGTAAGCTGTTGAGATATAAGCATGTATGTATATAAGGGCTGTCTGTTAACTAGTTTGTTCATATTTTAAGATACTGTTATCCATCCTGAAGTGTTTCTATGTATTAAAGCATCTAATGAAAACCCCAGCCTTCTTGTTTTATGTATTAGAGATGAATGAGCAACATGGTGTCAGAAGTGGCATGTCTAAAGGACATGGTGTCAGAAACGGCATATCTAAAAGGACATGGTGTCAGAAACGGCATGTCTAAAAGGACGAGGAGTTAGAAGAATACCGAAGGGGCATGAGGTCAGAAACGGCTTGGGTAAAATGACTAGAGGCACTTGTTTAGATGCTGCTGGAATATAAGGAGTGGATCATCCTAAATGTGCAAAACTTCACAAAAAAGGTCAGAAATGAATTTCAGGTATTAAAACTTGCTCATCACTATTTCTTTTTGCACAATATGAAATGAGGCATACAGAACATTCTAAATAATTTTCACATAAACGGATATGTACAATATTGATAAAAATATTCAAATTACTGCAGAAAATGTTTGAAATAAAGTCCAGATTGCATAAAACAAATAAACTAAAGGGAAAAGCTTCATTTTCGCAAAGCATATGTATTTCGTATTAAGCAAAGATAACCGAGTTATCAGAAGTGTATAAAGTGTTCGCATGTTTGTGCAGTGTTACAGTAAAGCTATTTCAAAAAGTACAGCCATTACAAGGCATATTTCACAAACTAAAACCATTACAAGGCATATTTATCAGAGTACAGCCATTACAAGGCATATTTCACTAAGTACAGTATCTCGAAGAGTTTACTGTCCATTTGAATGCTATTACAAGCTCAAAGAACTGTTTGTTCGTATGTAATTATAAGGGCTATATCTTCAGTGTGTTTGTGTATACTTTGTGGGCATGGCAAATTGATTTCAAAAACCCAGTGCACTTGTGTTTGACAGTAATATTGCTGAGAACTGGAGAGTGTTTGAGGAAGAGTATGACATTTTCATACAGGCTGCATTTTCTGATAAAGATGACTGTACAAAGGCATTTATTCTACTTAATTTAGCTGGGTAAGAAGCTATAGAAAGGGAACGTTAATTTGTGTATGTACCTGCTATCTATACAGGAGATGGGGAAAACCATCATATTGTTGTACCGGCTGCGTTAAGGGAGGACCCAGAGTGCTTAAAATGTAAATTTAGAGAAACATGTAACCCACAGACAAATGTTACTATGGAGAGGTGCTTATTTTATACAAGAGATCAAAAGTCTGGTGAAACTTTTGCAGCATATATAACTGACCTGAGAAACAAAGCTAAAATGTGCAGATTTGGTGACTTAAGGGATGAGTTGATAAAGGACAGACTTGTGTGTGGCATAAAAGATGTGTGAGAATGGTTTTGCTTCATGACAGTGATTTACCTTTGAATAAGGTAATTGAGATTTGTCAGATATATGAGCTTCCAGAAAAGCACACAAATATGCTTACAAATGAGAGCAGCTCTAGAAGGTACAGTAAATGTAAAGCTCATGTTGATAGTATGCATCACGTGGTTAAAAGAAACAGGCCCAATGCATGGCAGCTCTAACCCCTGCAGCACTCACTGGTAAACCCCATAACTTGTTTGCAAATTCTAGACTTTGCACAATCTCAGTGAAGCATCAGAGTGAGTCAACAAACTCAAAGCATGGGCCCCAACCTAGTTTCATTGCCAACTGTCATAATTGTGGTGGAAACCATGAATCTAAAAGGGAAAAATGTTTATCTTTTGTTCAGCAATGCCACAGATGCATTATATGGAATCATTTCAAAAGATGTTGTAAAACAAAAGGTCCACATTCTTTCATTAAAAGGGAACATTTTAAGAAATGAGTTGACCAGTTAGTGGCAAGCCTATTCTTTATGTCGATGCTCTGTCAGTGCTTCTTGAAACAGTTAATGCAGTAGATTTAAGGGCAAAGAATGAAACATTTTGTACTGTTCGGATAAATGGCAAAACCACACAGCTCAAAGTTCATACAGGTTCCAAGTGCAATGTTATGTTACCAGAATGATTTACCAGAGCAGGTAAAGGTAAAAGGCTTGATTTGGTAAGGTGTGCAAAACGTATTGCTCATATAAGTGAAGAAATTCAAACCGAAAGCTCAGTAGTACTTTCATGTTACTCTGCTGGGAGAAGCTACGACTTATAATTTTATGTGGTCAGGAGGCACATCCAGTCATTATTAGGACTAAGAGATACTTTGAAAATGGGACTGCTTTCATTTAATAAGGAAGTCTACCATGTTAACTTAAAAGACCACTACACTAATTTCTCCCAGTACATTTTTTCTACCTATGCAGATCTTTTCCAAGACAAACTAGGAAAACTTCCATTTGTGTACTCCATGAAGTTAAACGCAGAGGTCAATCCAGTTTTCAGGCTAGCATATAAAGTTCCAATAGCCATACAGGACAGAGTCAAAGCCATGTCAGATAAAATGGTGTGACAAGGTATGATTTGTCCAGTAGGAAGTCCAACTGAATGGGTATCTTCCATGGTGGTAGCTCATAAGAAAAGCTCAGATGACATCAGAATATGTATTTTCCCATGAGATTTGAACAAAGCATTAAAAAGACCTCATCATCTAATGCGTATAGTCGAAGAAGACACAGCCCTGATGCCAAATGCCACTATTTTTTCTGTCTTTGATACAAAGAGTTCATTTTGGCAAATTCAACTTGACAAGAATTCATCATTGCTAACTACTTTCAGGACTCCATTTGGCAGGAACAGATTTTTGAGAATGCCATTTGGGATAAATTCTGCAAGTGATGTCTTTCAACATGCAATGGAGCAAATGTTTTCAGGGCATCCTTGTGGTATTATAGTAGAAAACATACCTGTAGGAGGTCGTGATGAAGCCAAACATGACAGAATCCTCAGAAAAGTTCTAGAAAGGGCACGTCAAGTGAATCTTAAGCTCAATGCAAAGAAATGCAAGTTCAGACTACAAGAAGTTTCTTATGTTGGTCACTTATTTACAAGTGGAGGCTTACGACCAGACCCTTCAAAATAAACAGCCATTCTTGAGACGCAAGCACCAGTCAATGTTCAAGCTCTGCAAAAATTTTTTTAGCATGGTCAACTACTTAGGCAAGTTCATTCCAGACTCGAGCCAACTATCAGCACCACTTAGAGAGCTGACACATAAAGATGTATCCTGGTCTTGGTTAGAGCAACACCAAAAAGCATTTGAAGTCCTGAAACAGAGAATTGCTAGTCCACCAACACTCAGATACTTTGATGTTCACAACCCAGTAGCACTTTCCTGTGATGCTTCGAAATTTGGACTAAGTGCAGTCATTCTACAAGAAGATCAACCTGTTGCCTATGCATCGAGAACTCTTACCCAAAATGACATGCAGTATGACCAGATCGAGAAAGAGCTTTTGACAATTGTGTTTGCATGTTCAAAGTTCCGTGATTGTGTTTATGGTAGACCTATCCAGATCGAAACAGACCACCAACTATTAGTCACAATCCTGAGGAAGCCAATGCATTCATCTCCAGCCATACTGCAACGTATGATGCTGAGATTGCAAAAGTACAATTTCAATCTTGTTTACAAGAAAGGCAATTTTTTTTATTTTGCTAATACATTGTCCAGAACAGCACGACAATGAGAACCTTGGTTCTGAAGTCATGGAAGTGAGAGATTTTTCTTCCACATGCCTTGATGAGTTGAGAAAATCACACAACCACAGATCCAGTTTTACAAAGGCTCAACCACTTTATCAATCATGGATGGCTGTCAAAGCTATCTAGTTTACCTCAAGAGGTGCAACCTTATTTTCCATACAGAGATGAGATTTTGGCTGACAAAGGTATCATAATGAAAGGTCCAAAAGTAATTGTTCCAAAGTCCTTGCAATCTGAATTCATTATACTGTCTTGTATCATGGTCACCCAAGAGTCGAATCTACCAAAAGGGCAAGAGACCTAGTATTTTGGCCTTGTGTTCTGTGTCACAAGACATTGAGAGAGCACTTTTATCTTGATCAGTGTGTAATAGTACTGAGCCACATCAATAGAAGGAACCACTTCAGCTTATCCAAATTCCAGAACTACCTTGGTCGACAGTAGCCACTGACATTTTCAAGTGGAATGGTCAACATTATTTGATGTTAGTAGACTCTTACGCCATTTGGTTTAAGATTGAGTTACTTCCCAACCTAGCATCCAGTACTGTCATTACTAAGATGAAACGTCATTTTGCTGTACATGGTAGTCCACACAAAGTTCTTTCTGACAATGGCACGCAGTTTACAAGCCAACAGTTCAAATGATTTGCTAAAGAATGGGACTTTACTCATGTCACAAGTAGTTCAGATTACATGTTGTCAAATGGTTTGGTGAAATCTGCAGTTCAAAGTGCTAAACAATCACTACAGAAGTCAAAATGAGATAATAGTAATGCTTTCCTGAATCTCTTGAATCTCAAAAATGTTCCTCGTGATAAACATCTTGGTTCACCTGCTCACAGACTTCTGAAAAGACAAACCAGAACCACATTTCCGATCAGTAGTCAATTGCTGGCTCCATGTGCCAAGAACAACAGATCAGTAAAAGCCAAGCTGTTGAAGAAGAACTTAACCCAGAAGTCCTACTACGATAAGACCAGAAAACCATTCAATCCATTATGAGAGGGGGAAGTGGTAAGGATGCAGACGTCCGCAGGTTATGATCAGATTGGTGTCATGAAGAATATTGATCCAGAGCCAAGATTGTACATTGTGGAATCAGAAGGTGCAAATTTTAGGTGGAATCAGAAGCATTTAAGACTGGTGTCTGAGCCTGTACCACAGCACATAGCCTGTGAAAAAGACTCTTTATCTCAGAGTGAGTTGTCCAGTGTTCCAATTCCAGAGGAAATTCAGAGGACATTCCTGTTCCTATGACGAATCCAGAAGTTCCTGATATGAGCTGTGCACCGCATGCTGCCCCTGTTGCTAAACCTGGTCCAAATTGTTATGTTACGAGAGATGGTCGAATCTCTAAACCCTTGTAGCAGATACGAAGCAACTTGGGCATGAACATTGTGTTTTGTTTCCAGTATCTATCCTAATGCATGTCTATCTCTGATATTGTTTTGTATAAAGGGCGATCTTTTTAAGAGGGAGGATGTAGATAATATGTGTGTCTGTACCTTTAAGTAGCTATCCAAGGGCTTGCACAAGTGTATGAATACTGAGCACGTGCAAGCCTGACTGCCATTTTGTAGTAAGCAGCTGATATGTAAACATGTATGTATATAAGGTCTGTCTTTTAACTAGTTCATTCACATTTTAAGATGCTGTTATCCATCCTGATTTGTTTCTACGTATTAAAGCATCTGAATGAAACCCCCATCCTTCTTGTTTTATGCATTAGAGACAAACGGGCGGCAAAGGGGAAAAGAGGCCTGGGGTAAATTTGCAATTTCCCATCCATTTGTCTAAGTTAAATTTGGAGATAGTGAGGGATATGTTTTGGTTTGCTTGGAGTGAGAGCTTATTTCAGAGGTGTGTCATTCTTTGCGAGAGATTTAGCTGTCATACCAAGCCTTGTTTATGTTGCAATATACATTTAGGTCTCTCAGTCTTCTGTTTCCATTCTTGCAGTAGATCAAGTGAGATTTGTTCATTTACAGCTTTGTAGGACAGGCAGCTTTTAGATGCTTCGGGTAACATACCAGAGACTTTTTTTGTGAGGAATTACTTTTTTTTTCCAAGTTGGGCTAGTTTGGAGAGATACACACCAAACAGCATATTATATTCTAGTATGAGCCAAATGTGGGACAGCCAGAATGGAATAATTACCTCTTTTGAGCAAGAGAAGATGCCCGTAGTAATCAGCTGGGTGAGGTAGAAAGCTTTCCTAATGATAGTGATTAAAGCAAAAAATCCAAACTGGTAAACACCCAGTATAGAGTTCCAAACAAAACAGTCCAAGAATAAAAAGTGAAAGGAACTCAAAAAGAGATGTAAAATAAGTTTAATACCAAAGCTTTCAAGATAAAACTCTTCTTTGGTGCTTAAAACCATACTAAAACACATGTTCATATATACACCACATGAACAAATTCAAAACAATAGAAGCGCAGCAACAATAAAATAATTATATGGACAACTGAGTGCTTGTTCATGGAAAAAGAGACCTTCTGTTAAGAATAGGTTTTAAACTCAAAGTATCATTCAGCCCAGGGAGCATATCTGCTTGAAAGTAATCCATCTATATCCAACATTTTCAATATTCAACACAATATCCCCACCTCTAATACTTCTTTCAATGTTTTTATAACCTAAATGTGAAACTATGTGTTTTATCTGAACTTATGATATATTTAGCTAAGGCATTACTCTCCACCCCCCACCTATGTCAGATAGGTGTTGGATTATCCTTTCTCTTAACATCCTGTTGTTTTTTCCATCATAAAATGAAATATATTTTTCACAAGTGGCTAAGTAAATCACATTCTTGGTTTTACAAGTAGCAAACATGTGAAAATAAAATGTCTTACTTTTATTAGGGTGTACAAAAACATTGTCCTTATTTACACAGTGACAAAACTGGCAATCGTAGCAAGGCACAGTATTTTTAATTTTTATTAGAGCATTCTTAAGGCACATTTGTAGGTCTTTATAACAAAGCTGTTTCAGATTCCTACATTTCCTAAACGCAAAACTAGGTGATGAATCTACAATTTTTAACCACATCAGATGCCAATTTTGTCTCATAAGTTGGTTGGTATGTGCATTATATTGCATAATGTATCTAAATGTATATCCTGAAGTACTACCCATAATATTATTAAAGTTCTATTACTTCTGCTTTCTTCTGTATTTGAGAGCTATATTGTAGCTAGGCCCTCTCTTTCATTCAACACTTTTTTTATTTTCTTCTAAGAGTTTAATACCATAGCCTCTGTGACCATTTCATCTATCTGTTTGATACAGTCAGATATATCTGCATTTAGCACATTGGCTCTAAGGAAGTGTCTGTGCACAATGCCTTTGTATATATGGGGGCAGGTGCATAATAGTGTTCTGTAAATATCTAGAAGTTTGAACTTGTTTTCTATAGATTGTAGTATATCTTTAATATATGCATTAATATCCAAAAAGTTAATGTCTGATTTTGAATAACTAGTTTTAAACATCAAGAAGGTAGCAATAGAATCAATGTGGATTACATAACAATAATTTAGTGTATGTATGTGTGCTTCCTCCTTTACAGACCACTTTACATTTTTTTATCTGTCATGTAAGCAGAGGTCTGATACCTCTGATCTGTTACTTCACAAATTTTAATGGCATGATGTCATAACTAACTTTGATATTGGCAGAAAATGAACTGGCATGTGACTTACATTGATGTGTGTTTGTACAAAAGTCTATGAATATATTGTTTGTCATATTCAGTCTCTTTTGTGAATAAATTAAATATCACATCGAACCATTCTGTGTTGCTCAGAACAGGCTGACTTATATAACAGCTTTGTTAGACAGTGTAAGGGTTATATGTTGTAGGTTTGCGCAGACACATAACTAATGGAGTACTTCTCATGTGACTAACACATCGCTTACATTACACTTGGTTACTGTACAGAGTATATAACTTGTGGGTTCAGGCACCTAGGCAGTGAAACATTTCCCTGTGGTACATTTGACTGGGGACACATGGCTGAAGTGACAGTCAGCTGCAGAGAAATATGGCTGTTTGCAAATTCCTTGTGGACACAGAGAAGAATGTGTTGCCATGCCCAAAACTTCAAGAACCAAAGTCACAGGGGGAAAACAATGTCCATGGTCCCCAAGGTAACATGAGATAGCAGACAATATGGCAAGCATCAGCAGCGGGCTGGCCAGAGGGCATGTCAGTGGCAGTACAAATGCAGTGCACAATGGGCAGTACCATTATAAATGGTGTGTGTGGACCAGTACCCCCTTTACATTCTCTAGGAAACATTACCTAAAATGCATACTGGAGCATAAATGTGACAACAGTAGCCTGAAGGATTTTTTCCATGCTGTAGGACACTTCTACATGTTGTAGTTACATAAGTATGCACTCAACACTGAGCACAACACTCATTACTTCTTCTGCCTCCATGCATTTGGTTATTAAAGCTGTGAGCATGGCAGTGTGTGCTTCTCTTTGCCCACAGGGAATTTGCAAACAGTCATATTTCTCTGCAGCTGACTGTCATTTCAGCCATGTATCCCCAGTCAAATGTACCACAGGGAAATGTCTCACTGCCTAGGCGCCTGAACCCGTAACTGGGTTCAGGCACCTAGGCAGTGAGACATTTCCCTGTGGTACATTTGACTGGGGACACATGGCTGAAGTGACAGTCAGCTGCAGAGAAATATGGCTGTTTGCAAATTCCTTGTGGACACAGAGAAGAATGTGTTGCCATGCCCAAAACTTCAAGAACCAAAGTCACAGGGGGAAAACAATGTCCATGGTCCCCAAGGTAACATGAGATAGCAGACAATATGGCAAGCATCAGCAGCGGGCTGGCCAGAGGGCATGTCAGTGGCAGTACAAATGCAGTGCACAATGGGCAGTACCATTATAAATGGTGTGTGTGGACCATTACCCCCTTTACATTCTCTAGGAAACATTACCTAAAATGCATACTGGAGCATAAATGTGACAACAGTAGCCTGAAGGATTTTTTCCATGCTGTAGGACACTTCTACATGTTGTAGTTACATAAGTATGCACTCAACACTAAGCACAACACTCATTACTTCTTCTGCCTCCATGCATTTGGTTATTAAAGCTGTGAGCATGGCAGTATGTGCTTCTCTTTGCCCACAGGGAATTTGCAAACAGTCATATTTCTCTGCAGCTGACTGTCATTTCAGCCATGTATCCCCAGTCAAATGTACCACAGGGAAATGTCTCACTGCCTAGGCGCCTGAACCCATAACTTGTATATCTTGTTGTACATATTGCTGTTTATCTTTTAATGTTGTGGCTGTTTGAGGAATATGTAAGGATGTATAATTATTCTCATATTGCAAGCATGGTACCCGTGTCAGTCCACCAATCCACCGAGGAAGAAAATGACGTGCATGACTTCTTCCTGGTGAGTCAAACCCCGAGGACCAGGCCTGACAGCAATAACAATGCTGATAAGGACATGAAACTGTATGGTCCATCAGAACAGTGGACCTGCATTGACAATGTCCTGATCCATGACACCCAGATTACTTCAGGGACCACATACATGATGTTGTCACCAATGTGTTCCAGACCCAGATGAGAAACAAGATGCCAAATTTCTTCCAGGAGATGGCATAGCTTATGCATAACTCTTTCAAGTAGATCACTTGTGAGATCATTTGTTAAGTTCGACTCCCATCACAGAGGGCACCCGGGACCGTCAGTGTAGGCTATGTGATCCATGCTGCCACCATGGTGTGATCCTATTTAGCTTATTTGCCTTATTCGGTACACATTTGTGCAAGAACCACATGCTGCTATCATACTTGTAGAATGTACCTCATGATGCACACTTCACAATTCATTTTATATGGAGCTATACATTATTGCTGATGTATGAAAGTTGTTAAACTGCCATTATCACCATGTTGTCATGTTCTCATCAAATGCTGACATTCCTGCAGACAGTGTTATGGATGACCGCACTCTGTATGTGACTTGCCCCTTCTGCATGAAGTGTACCATAACAATGCTACTGCAGATACAGTCTGCCCTTTTCTGTGATGGATATGTCTGCCACAGGTGGCATTCTGCCAGTGTGACAAGTCTCACTGGCAGCGTTCACATGTATATGTGATCAGTTTTCATCATTAGCAACTGTGATATATTACACTATTTACATTTCATAACATTGCACACATAACAATGTAGTGCCATTTTCCTGAGACCACTTTCAAATGGTTGATAAATGTGCTTATTGTGCACAAACTTATTCATGTTTCAGTTTTGATATGCCATATCTATGTATATGCTCCAATAGTGACCTCATTGTGTCAGGAAGTCTCACTGGCACTATGTTGTTGTGTGTGTCAGTTAATAATTAATTGTGCACCCTGCAGTACAATGTTTTATTTTAGCAACATAATGTGCATCTTTGTTGGATAAATGTCCATAGCCTGTCAAATTCCTGGCATTACTGACATGGACTGACATTCCCATTGGCTTTGGGAATTCCATGTTGTTATCGTATAAACAACACTAGTGGTGATGACCTATATCATGTGGCCTACTTATTCTGGCAAACACCACTGTAGTGTGCATATGGGCTATACACTAATATGTGTACACTTTACCTGTATAACTCACATGTTAACATACCTGTCCAATGGTCATTATGAATAATATGGCAGCCTTCCTTTGTATGACTGTACAACTGAATGCCCCTAACATCACAACCACATTAGTCAACCATTGTTCACCTATAGTATTATGTGTCTTTCACCAACAGATGGTGTTCCACAGTTGCACATCTGCGACTGTCCTCTGATTGGTCATACACATTTACAGGTTGTATTCATATCAATACACATTTACAGGTTGTATTCATATCACTTTCTGTGAGTGTGCATCTTATGTTAGCATAGCAGTGTATATGAGTATGTGATATTTGAACATACCTTTTAATGTACCTGTGCTATTTGCTGTTTAAATGTTACACATCACAGCATTGTTTGTGTAATTTGTACGCAGACATGTTTATAGCCATCATCAATGCACACTGCACATGTCAGGTGCTGGCCATTTGTTCAATGTACGTTGCAAGGACTTACAGTCCATCTTAATGTGAGTATGTGCAATTTATCTCCTTAGCTATGGTTGTCTTGCTTTATTCTGTGTCAGATTTCTCTTGCTAGCACTGTCTTACTAATAAGGATATATGCTGTCCATGTCCCTCCTCCCTTATATATTTGGTTTATATGTTTCATATATACCATTAGTTATACTCCTTTTGGTATGAGTGTTACACAGTTTACAACTTCACAGCACTGCTTTGTGCATTGGCACATACGTATTTTTAAGGTGCAGCATGACTGGTATGCATCCCTACCCTGTTTGTCATTTATCCTTCACCCATGTTGTATAGTCCATATGTGTGCTGTCTGTGTACCTCATCTATCCTTTATGTGTATTACCGACCTTTGTCATTATGTCTGGTGAGGTATGTTATATGTTTGTACCTGTACTTTTCCCCACTTCCTCTTTCCACATCTTTTCCATTTTTTCTGTTCTCAAAAAGAAAAAAAAAAGGGGGGGGGACTATTCCGGCCAAAAAAAGCCCATGTCTCCCTGCTTCTTTCTCTCTCTGTCTGTCTCTCTCTCTGAAATTTCTATTCTATCATCTCTATTGTGAGACACTCTGGTTCACTCTCGCCCCATGTCTGCTTTTCTATCAACTTATTTCATTGGGTGTGTATGTGTTACTTGTATGCCCCTACTGGTATCCATGTCAATATGGCCATGATTACCTTTTACCTTAATTAATTCATTGTTTTTTTATTGGAAATGTTGTGGATTATGACAGATTCCGCTAATAGTGGTGGTTGTGATCATATATGTCTACCTACGTTTTATGACATTATCCATAATTGTTGCACATATTTGTCACTTGTTGGGATTATTGCAGATGTACATTTGTCTTCAGACAATAATTTTCACATATCACTCACACTTTTTGTTGAGCTTGTATACCTTCCCCAGACGTGCATTGGTATTGCTCATATACTACCTTCTGAACTAGTTCTTCTTGAATACAATGTGTTGTACTCCTGAGTGTGCTGTCATTTGGATGTGACAATAAACTGAGGCCTAATCTGTCTGTTTTCATTTTAGGTGCTATGAGATCTTTTACATCCACCTGAGCTATCAAAAAGAGTAGGGGAAGTTCCCCAATGCCTTGACCAAACTTCCCTAGGAGTATAAATACCATCAAGGGTCTCCCCTGAAAAAACATTACTAACCTAATGGGTAATAGGACTAATCTAGTCAACAAAGGATATTTAAATTAAAAGTTTTACATTAAATCCATATCTCTGCCTCCATTTCAAAAGTAAAGAAGAAAACAGTATGCATGCTGACAGTTTAAAGCAGTATTCATGGTACCAAGGGGGAGAGAGAGACAAGCAGGGAGACACCAGAATGACTGTATGGGGTGAGGGTGGGGTCCTGGTCTGTTCCCCTGCCTAGGGCCCTCTTTGACCATGATCTGTCTCTTTACCATACTGTGCTAGTCAGTGTACCCGGACAGCAGCACAGTGCAATACAACATTATAAGAATCAATGTGGGGGGGGGGGGGCACAGCACAACAACTGTCTCCAAGGCATCAAGTCGTGGTTAATTATGGGAGGTTGGCATAATGGTTAAGGTGTTTACCTTACAGACACAAGGTGCAGGGTTTGATTCTCACGTGGAGTAATTGGGTAGGCTTAAAATGTCCCACAAGGGCAGTTAGCCTAGTACTACTCTAATGCAGCAAGTAAAATGTCACAAAGTTCTATAAGGTAGATAATACAGCAGGTAAAATGGCACAAGGTTCTATAAGGCAGATAGTACAACACACAAAATGTTACAGGAGACATCAGATACAATAGGCACATATGCTGCATCACAATACTTAAGATGCCACAGTGCAGAAAAGTTAAAGCAGTGAATGAAGTTTCTGATAGTATCACCGCAAAGATACAGTACAGCAGAATAGTAAGCAATTAGTCACAATAAGGTTGCAGTATAGCAGGACTGTAAACAGTTAGCCAAAGTTAAACAATACTTAACAAAGAATGACAATTAGTGATGCAAAATCCAAAGTCACTAGCAAACAGAAGATGCCACAAACTACCATTATGTCCAACCATGCAAAGCTAAACACAGTCAGGCACCATGGTGCACTAGTCCAAGTAAAAGAGCTGTAACTAAGACAGGACAAAGGGGCTGGCAGTCCCAGGTGCAACCTGTCAGGGAATGTGACCTTAAGGTGTGTCAATAATGAGCAAGTGCATTGACTGAGTGTATTAATTTATGAAACCACAAGGATATTGCAACTTGATAAATGAACACAGATATTGCATTTGCAGCCATAGCAGAAGTTCTCAGAAAGTGTGTGTGTGTGTGTGTGTGTGTGTGTGTGTGTGTGTGTGTGTGTGTGTGTGTGTGTGTGTGTGTGTGTGTGTGTGTGTGTGTGTGTGTTTGTGTGGTAGTAACTAGTAACTGTAGTACACTGCTTATTGCAGCTTTAGCAAACAGTTACAGGAGCACAGAAGAGGATTTTTATCATCAGCTTTGAGTTGAAGGGGGTACCATTAAGTTTCAGGAACTGCACAGACTATCAAATGACCTAGCTATGATTCTGCCGAGGAATAGGGGATATATTTTGAAATGGAAATGTCGCATTTAATAGAAAGTCGGTTTCAGATGGTTCACCAAAAGACTCACAGTCTGATAACATCACTGTGGTATGGATTGATTATTTTTCCATGAATTATTAAACCAGTTTGCAGTTACTTTTTCTGTGGAAGAAAGCTGCCCTGAATGTCTTCTCACATTGAGACTTGTGTTTCTAGCATGTCTGAAGGCAGTTTTGCTCAGGTTACTCATGGAGCTCTTAGAACTTATAATCCCTGAGGAGATCTAAGTCAGACACTCTTACACCAGGGATACAAACTTCAGTATTGCCTGTTTTGTTGTGAGACATGGATGCCTTCCTATCAACAGTATCCACTGTGCTGATGGCTTGGCCCGCAGTGTCTGTGTCTGGTACAACACCGTATACCACATTGTTTTAATTGCCCTTATTTTGAACAGATTAAGTCAAATAGCTTTCCACATTCGTGTGTGCTCTAGTGAATGAGCAATGAAAGACTTTGGGTAGCAAATGAGATCTTTAATGAAGAATAGCTGCTTTAAGTCATTGGTCATACAAGGATTAAATACTAGTATGCCTGGTTTAACTTCAACTTTTTGGGAGATGATGCTGTCTGTACAATTACTTGTTATAGTCAAACCATAGCTGCACTTATCTTTCTGATTTTATGTTCAGAACTCAGAACAATAGACAGGGTGTGCATGTAATAAGTTTAAACAAGTGTGCCCTATAAATGCCTTCCACATTCAGCTGCTCTGCAGTACTTCTTTCATCCAGAACAATTTCTGCTTTTAATCCTCAGATAACTGACTAACAAATCAGTCAGCTCCTAAAATATCCTTCTTTCTGCTCACCAACTAAAGCATGCATTCAGTTAAGCAAAGCCCAGTTTATAATGTCAAGATGCAAACCTCCCTGGCATTTCTCTTCAGAGAAAAAATGTGCATCTAGCTGGATGAAAACCACAATTCATTATTTAGGTTGCCAGGCAGTAACTGTTTTTGATTATTACTTAGAAATAACTCTGACCGTCCGTACAAAGGTTCTCACTGCTCCAGCTTGGATGTTTGTGCCTTCACTTCTGGGCACCAGGGAAGCTGATTTTTTCATTGTCCGGTGTCTAAGTGATATAAAAAGGCTGCCACAGTAAGATACCATACAGGCAGTTCAGAGTTCATATTTCTGAATGTTTATGTAGTTGGCCTGGCAGAGCACTTTTATCTTCTATCAGGCACATAGACCCCTCCTAACCTCATAAACCACTGACTGAGTTTTAGTTTGCTGATATCCCCAAGCCTGTCACTAGTGATGTTTATGGCACATGTAGTGAATATTAAGCAAACAGCATATTTGTATTCATCAGTAGGCCATAGGTATTTACAAGGAAGTGTTTCAGGGAAATGAAATTGCCCCATTAATTCAGATGTGCCTTTTCTGCATCTTAGATCAATATTCGTAGTTAAGAATACAACAAAACAATTATCTCACAGTGAATGTCAAAAGAAAATTAAAGTCTGCGCTCTGCAGACATGGGTGGTAATTTGCCCGAGTGTTGAAGGCACAGAATATCAATTTTTTTCCCAGGGAAAAAAAATTGATGGGCTGTTCTCTGGACTTTGCTGTTTTCTCCACTGTGGTGCAATCTCAGAGTTGGTATATTTAAGTTGGGGGGTGTGGGGGGAACAGTCACCCACATCAGGGGGGTGAGGGGTGAACACCCCCCTCTTTATTTTGTCTATACATTGTTTTTTTTGGATTAGCAAATTTTTTCCCTAGAAAAAAATTAGTTGATCTGTCCTTCGATATTTTAAGGTTTCGTGTTTTTAAGTTCGATAGAAGAGTGTTCTCTGTTTTTAGCATTCGATCTTCTGATATAGATATGCTACAACTTGCCTTTTTTAATGAAAAGGATATATTTAGCCTGGACAGTGGAGAATTTCCCATACATATTTGAAAGTGCAGAGGGATCTAAAATATTTGCTTGAATAACCCTCTAAAAAGGAGAGCCCTCACTCTGAAATGCCATTCAAAGAGTGGCACCCAGTCCATACACCATCATCTAATATTTTAATGTCCTAGAGCATAAACTGATACTAGCATTGGAATAAAACTAGTGCACTTTTCTTCAAAAAGATAGCAGGGTTCTAAAAACAGTAACAAGCCCTGTAGAGTCAATAATATTCCATCATGCATGTGAAATGATTGACCCACAGTAAGAAACTGAGGTGCACAGTACAGTACAGTAGAAAAAGACTGCATTGCTGTTTGCTGTGATATAACACAGTCGATAAGACGTTTTCTTTATGAGCTCTTTTCTGAGCATTCACCAAAAGCAAATAATTGCAATAAAGAAACAGAGGTAATGGAAACAAATCAGAATGACTTATTCATGTGGTAATCTGCTAAGGATCCCACCGTTACTATGGCAACACAATGGCCACTGTTTCCCTATGAGCAGCTCTGTGTTTTCCTCCATTATGTTCTGTTCAGAGAAGTAACTGTAGACAGTACTGTTACCAAGAAAAACAGAACAAGACCATGGCTCAGTGAGTCATAAATGTTTGTAGGTGTATGATATGCTTGTCTGTGCACGTATAAATGAACTAGACTTAGATTGAGCTCATACAGTTAAAGAAGTCTAAAGGCCAAGTGTATAATACATTTAGACTTTTCTCAGCATGACCTTTTTTTCTTCTCCACTTAAATGCACTGCAGGAGGGACAGAGAACATTAACTAGACAGAGATCAATACGTTGTTATGATAGGAAAACGGTTTTCTGCGACACATTGCTGCCTTGGGTCGATACATGTTGTTCTGCTGATGTGTTTTGTCATTCCAATGAGATGAGTTGCAGAAGCTTACAATCTATAGTGTCATGACACAGGGAAGTGTTTTAAAGAAAGTATTGTCTTTCTTACAGCTTCACAGAGCAAGCGTCTTTAAGATGAAAAATAATATCCTACCCTAAAGCAAGAAACCAGTACTGAGTGAAGGGATTAATTAATATACAAAATATGCTGGGACTTCCAGACAAAGCTGTCTAGTAAGTTTCTAAAGCACAGAAAGTGAAATTACAGCTAAATATAACCATTTTTAAGAGGTTGCAGATTTGGAAAATTAGCAAACGAGTGCCATCATTGCTACACTTTTAAGAGGTTACTGATTGGTTCAGCAGTAAATTGTTCCCATATTTGCTATATTACAATGAAAAGCATTTCCCTGCTTCAGCTGTCATTGTGTTATTTAAATCTGTCATCCTAAACAAGCCAACACAGCTGCATCAACAAAGCACCCTCGTCAGCTGTTGTCCTTGCTTAGTTCACAAATGGTTGGCTTAAAGCATGTAAAGACGAAGGTCTCGGTGCTCAGAAGGTTAATCCATTACTGATATGTGTTGATCACCCCCAGTGGGAGGCAGCATATCTGAACAAAGCATGTGCTTTGTTTACTAATACCTCCTGTCTCATGCAGTGCAATAGATGATTTACGGAAAACACTGGCAGAAAATACAAACAAAAGGCCCTTTGCATTAGGGTGTACTGACATCTGTAAAAAAGAGCACTAGAAAAAATAAATATGATTTGATTTTCCCTGACTCATTTATTTGAAAGCAGAGTGAAATAACCCTCACCCTCAAAAACCCTATTGATAAGGAACAAAAAGGCACAAGCCTTTCAGCTACTATTTTGATAGGATACAATCAATTTGACAGCAGACAAGTATAGAAATTCTGTATAATCTGATACACTCAAAATACAGGCTTGTTTATGTTCTGTAAACATGGTGAATGCATTTAAAGTCTCTTCTACCCAACATCCTTAGGAAACTATCACGAAACATTGCTTGATTACAGTCTGACGTCTGACATCTGGCAGTGTATAGCTATGTATATTATTATTTGCATTGCTGTGTAAATAAAAACTAACAGGTGAAACCTTTATGAGTTGGATGGGGCAGTTTACAATGTATTTCTGAAACAACATTGAACGCATGCTGTACTGGTTGTTAATAACTGAAGTATACCAAAATACTGGTACTGTATACAGCAGTTCTTTGAAGCATTCACATTTCTGATCCATGTGTCAGGGAGCTTCGAATTTAGTAACTGCTTGAGGCAATACCAATGATTTTTTTGAATATTCCAGTGATCAATATTTGCTAGTTACAGACTTTTTTTCAGTAACTTGACGAATTAATATACATAAAATCATGAAAAACTACACATAAACAGGCATGACCAAAATAATAAAGAATGTTCCTGAATTATCTTGGACTTCGTTATTTTTTTACCATACCCAGATCTCATGACAAACAGCAAAGCTATTAACCAAGGGCATAAATTCTGTATGTCAACAAAGAATCTTTAGGCATTTGCTTTACAATTTTGGGATTATTAGCATGTGACCTTAAACTTGTGAAATGTGATTTATTTAACTGCTTCTGTCAGTGCACAGACATTTTTTTTCTAATTTTTACTGTATAGTTGTAACCTATCATAGAATATACAATGTATTAAGAGATCACCAACAACTGCTGCAATTATGTAAATACTCCAAGGGTCCCCTATAAGCAGTACAAGTTAATGTGATTCAGAAGATAGAGATACAGGTAACTAAAGGTGTATGCAAGTAAGTTCTGGATCTCAGAAAGTTATACACAGTGCTACTATGGAGTATGTATGTATTCCCTATATACCAGTTTAAAAGAATGCGATGTACTTAGTGTGTTTTTCATCACTCATTTAGAAATACAGTGACATTCAGTTTCTCTGGGCATTTCATGCCGGCACCTGATAGTTCTGTGTCACAGCACAGTTTATTACAATGCAGGAGTGTTACATGTTTTACACAATCAGGTGTCAGCAGTGCAAGTTCACATGTGCAAAGAGTAACTTTTCTATTCTGCATTCATGTGGTGCCTCTCTTCTCCCAGTCTGTTTTACATTAAGCAGTGCCAGTGTAGAGATGAGAAATTAATGTCCAAGCAGTCTTTAAAGCTTGTGAAATTCTGGGCTCTACACTGCCATCTGTAGGATAACATTGAAAATGTGTAATTTGAGATGGTTATAACAATATAGCCTCAGGGCTGCTGGAATTTGAAGTTACACATTTTCAGCACTGTATGTTCATAGGTTCATAGATTAGTACTAGGCTATTTGCCCTTGTGGGCCATTTTAAGCCTAGCCAAGTCCCCCATGTGAGAATCAAACCCTGCACCTTGTGTGGACAAGGTAAACACCTTAACCATTCTGCCATCCTCCCACCCCCTACAGCCCAGGAGCAATATGTGGCAGTATAGTATACAGTCACACTACACAGTAGGGCATACAATGCCACGTCTCATGTTTCTGTAGTTATACCCCTCAATACTGCTGCAATTATAGACACAAACATACTTTTCCCTGTGTTATCCTTGTATACTGGCTTAAGTTATTGACATATACTTTTGGTATTTCTGGGTGCTTTTGGTAGAATGAAAGCTAATAGGTTTGACTGAGACTGAAATATCACTTCATGCTGCTGCATGAGGCACCTGTTTCACAGACAGCAGTTTATACTGCAGGAATTTGGTATGTTACCTGGAGACAAGAGATAGCACTGTAGGATTAAGTATGCATGGATAACTTCCTTCCCTGTTTAGCATTTCTTTGGTGTATCTCAGTTCTGATCTGCATTACAATAAAGACAGAAGGTAGCAGATTGTTCATAAATTACAACCATGACTGAAAAACACATCTGTTTCTAGCATAAAAAGAATACAGAAAAGCTAGGAGTATTGTCTGCCATCTGTAGGGTGGTAGTAACGGAGTGCACTTTGATATGGTTAGTACACAAAGTTTTTGGAAAGTAAAACTAGATGTGTTGTCCACTTCAGGGATAGTGTGTATGGCAATGCATTGAGAATGCCTGTCCTACAGGGCATGGCATAAAATAGTGTTCGATCATTATGTCCCAATGGACTGATGTACTTTCACCAGCTGCACTTTGTAGATCATGTGGCGCACCTCTTACTGATTGGTGTTTGGTTAGTTAAAATGGTTTACTGTCACCATCATTTCAAAATGGAATTTAACTCTGTCTCTTAGAGCATATTCAATGTCATTTCAAGCAAGCCACACAAGTACAATTCTGACCAACAAAACAGAATTGTACTTGTGTGACTTGCTTAAAATGATGTTGAATATACTCTAAGAGACAGAGTTAAATTCCATTTTGAAATGACGGTGACCACATCTGCACTTGTTTCCATCTTTCCTGTAACTAACCTACTGGGAAGCACTAGAAAGCCTTAAACTAATACAAGCCTTCTAGTTTAGAAGAGAGACTTTGGAGTGATTAAGTATCAGTTTTCTGTACTTTCTTGCTGTACTGAACTGTTTTCTGCCTAAATGCCGATTTTCCAGCATTTATTGTGATTCAAATGCTTGGTTTTTTTCACATATTGTACTTATTTAACTGCTTGCACTTTTAAAATTTTGTTTTTTGTTTAAATAATTTGTTTAGCTGTTGTAGGCTACACACTAAAGTGCGATAGCCTTTTCTGAGCGTTTGTAGCTGTTTTAAGTGTATTTTTTTTCTGTTTTTGCCTTATCTTTTCAAAAAACAAAAAAAAATTAATTGTTTCCTGTCTTTCTAAGCTAGTATAGAGCAGTTTTCAGGCTAGTGCTGAATTCAGGGTTGTGTTACAAGTTTCTGAGTTGCCCATATCTTACCTGGATAGGAAGTTTCTCTGTTCACCTGTGAGAGAGGGGAGCTTTGAGCAGCCTCTCTGTCCTTAGAGGAGTGGTTCCAGCCCAGATGTTAGTAGTTTAATGGCCGTTTTGGGCTAATTTCTCTCTCTTTCATTTCCCTGTTATAAAAACTGCGTTTACACAGTTTTTGCACTGGGCAGTGCCAGTTAGCTAGGGTTAAATTATTCCCGGCTCCACTAAGTCTCCTCTTCAGTTTTTCCTTTGAAACTAGTCTAACTCTCAACCTAAGCACTCAAAAAGCATCCTACAGTCCAGCACTTGCTCAGACCTAATAGCAAGCACTAATATACCCTGACAATTGCTTGCCCAGCAGGGCAAGGCTCTTTATTCACCCCTCACCAACCAAGCAACTAAGCAGCTCACCCTACTATTCAGGCATGACCAAAGGGCAATTTCAGGTGTACTCTCCAGTCCAGCTGGTGAATCTGGGTATCCTGAGGCAATGTTACAACTGCCTCATGTACACAGACAACCCTCTCCTCCTACCACAAAACACTAACGTATACGAGAGATGCAGTTATACAGCTAAACTGGAGGTTAAACTGTCTCCACCCAAGACTGGAACAGACAGTCAAGAGGAGAAGGTTAACACTTGCATCACACCTCCAGCTGCACACAGACCTATTAAAACAGCACTGGCAAAAAATACACATAAATACACAAAATCATACTCAGAGGCTCTAAATAAAAGCCTGCAAAAGCATCAAAGACCTCCAAAGCAGACACCCAAACAACCTGCACCTTCCGTCACAAACCAGACAACACACAAAACACAAAATCAGTGTGCCACACAATCACAACCCTTAAGGCGAAATAACATACCTAACACACTAGTAATAGGTGACTCTATAGTCAGGCACACTGACGTCCCACTCACTAGGCTGGACAAGCAGAAGGCTACTGTTAGCTGCCTGTCGGGGGCCAGAATCCGCCATATAACACAAGCACTCAGGTCACTCCAGAACAAGTACAAATATGACTGTCATTGTTCATGTTGGTGTGAATCACCTGAGACGTACCTCCCTGGACTACATGAACAGAGACATGGAAGAGCTCTCTGATCATGTAGCCCAGGCTGGTATGACCCTGACCATGAGTAGCATCCTGCCCTCACCATGAATGATAACTCAGTATAAAGAAAAAAATGATCAATTTCAACAACTGGCTAAGCTTCTGGTGTCATTCAAAGGGGATCCAGTGTCTAACAGCCTGGGACAACATGCTCGACAAGCTACATTGCTTTGCAAGAGATGGCTTGCACCTGTCATCTGTAGGCTTTTGAATACTGGCCAATACTCTTACTGCCCCCATAGTGCCTTTTTTAAGCAAGGCTCAAAATCAAACCCACCTCCGTAAACAGCACAATTAACAAAAAACTGAGGTTTATGCTACTTAACACCAGGAGTTTAAATCTCAAAATGCACGCGCTCAAAGCACTCCTCAGTATGGAGAATATTGACATCTGTGCAGTAACTGAAACCTGGTTCAAGGCTCCAGAGAGCACCCCAGCACTACCAGGCTACAACTCGTGCCACATGTTTTGGCCACAGAACACGGACCGAAACACAAAAGGAGGGGGTGTATCTATATTCATCAAGGATACCTACACCTCCAGGTTAGTGGCACAGCATAATACCTCTGAGATCATCCATGTGCAACTAACATCGGGAAAATCTGCAATGCAAATTGTGGCCTGCTACAGATCACCCTCCATGACCCAGGACCACCACTCCACCTTTCTGGAGACACTGAAAAACACGAAGGTCCTACCGAACACCCTGATATTGGGCGATTTCAATTACCCTACCATTAACTGGGAAAACTACTTGAGTACAAACTCCCAGGCCCAGCACTTCCTGGAATTCATCAACTGAAATGCCCTGGATCAGCTGGTAAACTCCCCTACCAGAGGTGAAAACATATTGGACCTGGTCATCACAAACATGGGCGACAGGTGCTCCACACCAGAGGTCAACCCATCACTGGTTAGATCAGACCATAAACTAATCACTCTGGATGTCCACACCCCACCACCACCCCCAACTAAGGAAATCACAGTAAAAAACTTTTTTAAAGCAAACTTCACCTTACTTAAGACAGAGGCGGTAAGTTTCACAGCCCCCACACTAAAGGATAACGCTGCCCAAGATGCAGAAGCCTTTACAAATGCACTCTATGAGCACCTACAAGGATGAATGGATTGTGCCATCCCTAGCAAAACCAAGACTCACTCCTCTAAGAGAAGGAAACCAGTCTGGTGGACCCCTGCCATAAACAGGCTATACAATAGAAGGAGGAAACTAGTTCAGAAAAAAAGCAAATCCCAAGAAGGAAAGACATCCCTGATCAGTATCAGTAAGAAACTAAGGTCCTTCATAAAATCATCCAAGGCTAACTTCGAAAGAAAAATAGCCATAGATTCAAAAGATAACCACAAAGCCTTTTTTAGCTATGTTAATAATCTAAGTGGCAACTCACAGATATGCACTGAACTAGTGCAAAATAGCACAAAATATACTGAACCTACTGATATTGCCAACATCCTGGCAGATAGATTCAGTGCAAACTTCACCCCCTCTCACCCCCAAAATGGCCCACAACAACAAAGGAACAGTGTAGTGTCCCGGAAATCACAGACGCACAGGTGAAAATAGCCCTTTCAAAAGCCAAAAACACAGCGTCAATGGGGCCAGATGGTATCCCAAGCTGCGTCTTACATGATCTACAGAACAAACTAACTCCCCACCTAAACACTCTGTTCAATCTCAGCCTCTCCATAGGCTATGTGCCCATAGAATGGCACACAGCAATGGTTATTCTACTCCACAAAAGAGGAGCCACAACTGACCCTGGTAACTATCGCCCCATAAGCCTGACTAGCCTGGTCTGAAAGGCTATGGAGCGCATCATCATGGAACTCATTAACAAAGACACTGGGAACCTTCAAACACTTGACCCGACCCAGTTTGGCTTTGTTAAGGGCAGATAATGCCTACTAAACCTCGTTGACTTCTTCAAGACAGTCACCAAGGCCATAGATGAGGGAAAGGTTGCTCACACAGCCTACCTTGACCTCACCAAGGCTTTCAACACCATTTCCCACTCGGGTATTACAGAAAAACTCACGAGCCTGAACATAAACCCCTACATCACGAGATGAGCTGCCAACTGGCTTACAGACAGAACTTACACAGTAAGAATAGTGGGCTCCAGGTCCGACTCTAAACCAGGCTTGGTCCTGGGACCCCTACTGTTTGGCATATACTTCTCAGAAGTACAGACAAACACAGGAGGACTATGGCTAACCAAGTTCACCGATGACTGCAAACTGGGAGCCATAATTGACTCTCCGGCTGACACAGACATCCTCCAAAAGGGCCTTACTGAGACGGACACCTGATGTCAAAGTCATGGCCTCAAGCTAAATGCCAAAAAATGCATAGTCATCCCGTTTGGGAAAAACAAAGCATCCACAAATTACCACATAGGTGGCAGCCCCCTTAATACAGAAGAGGTAATAAGAGATCTGGGGACACAGGTAGATAGTAGTCTCTCCTTTGACAATCATATTGCCAAAGTAGTTAGGAAATCCTTCTATGTGGCCCATCTAATTACTAAAGGGTTCGCATCTAGAAATAAGGAGGTTACAGTGCCCCTCTACTCGTCACTCATCAGACTCATCATAGAGTACAATGCCCCATTTGGGATGTACCTCACAAGACACTTCCAACAGCTGGAGAGACCACAAAAGTACCTCACCAAGAGGATTACTGGCCTCAGACATATGTCCTATGCAGCCCAACTGGAAAAACTCCAGCTGTACTCAGTGGCATATCGCTTACTCAGAGGTGATCTCTGCCTGACTTACAAAGCCATGTCCAACTCAGAATTGATGGACATGCTCCACCTAAAGAAATCCAAGTCACTGCGAGCCACATGCTCTAGTGAGCTAAACCTCGCCACAACAATAAATAGAACATGCTGGAGTGATAGATTCCTGCCACAGAGACTCTCCATGCTTTGGAACAAATTTCCAAACTACATGAGGCAGAGCCCCTCACTAACACTCTTCAAGAGAAATCTTGACGAGTGGATGGGTAACAGAAAATATACCCCTGAGATCACTTCATTGGCTCTGCTTGACAGAGGATCAGTAAATTAATCAATTGGGTGGCGAAAGCTGACACACTCTGGCTAGGCTTGTAAATGCCCTTGGGTAGATAGCCTAGTACCTACCTATGAACCTAAAAACAGTTTAACCAAAAGGTACTGTCTTTTTTTTTCTGTAATCTCATACCCTTTGTCTGACTATAGGAAACTGGACCTCCACTGCCGCAAGGCATTAACCAGCAGGGTAGAAAAGTGATGGTTATAGTAAGGCTTGTAGGGCTAATGGAGACTACTGCTACTCAGCAGTAAGAAAATATTGTTTTGGCAACAATCTGACAGATACCAGATTATTATTTCGCAAATCCTTTTGAAATTCTGGGTTGATCAGCTCAGCTGCAGCATAAGAAAAATATTTAGCAGCATTTTAACATGGATGTAATGGTACAGGGTAATATACTACAGGGACAGTTACTTGGAACACCTAACCTTTGTAAGCACTTTAGAGGAACAGGGTCAAAGTATTACGTTCTTTTTCTGGACTGGACTGTAAGCAAGGAACTACAGACAACACAGACACTATGTCTATTACAAAAACACAAAACTGCAACAATTTATTATGAAGTAAAACATATTTGGTGACTGTACTGTGTACCACAAAGGGTTTTGAGCTACGGGAGAGCAGTAGTCGATATTCCAGGTTAAGACTTGCTTTTAGCCATGAGTTAATTAAATAACTTTTATTTATGAAAACATGCACAGGACATGCATGAATGTGTAATATAATGCAGGTTTTTGAACTTTGTCCATTGCATCCTATATTTTAACCTGATCACATTACAAACTGCATAGCAATTAACCAAAGGGATACATTCCTGCATTTAAAAGAGGGATCGTCAAGCATTTGTTTTTTAGATGTAGGATTATTAGCTTGTGGTTCCCTCATTTAATATTTTAACTGTTGGTTATCTTCTTAATAATGCAGCATTGCTGTGGTCTAACAGAGGATATTATAATGTATACTCAGACCCTTCGACAAGTATTACAATTATGCAAACAAGATTTTATGTCACATTGGTTTAGTTGTCGCCACTGTCCCTACTTTTATGTGTGCCTAGTGAGGGCAACTACCTACCCAGCCTATTTACCTGTGTCTTTGGTGCTCTGTCCCACTTTATTTATGTGTCCAGTGATTTCTAACAGTCCAGGCAGGACTGAATCATGCAGCTCTCCTCCAGTGGTCAACACATTCTATCACAACGTCAGACAGTAAAATGGGCGCATGAGTGGGTCTTGATATTAGAATATTTCCTGCCAGTCTCAGGAAGCTATACCATTACTTTTCTTCACAAGACTCTGATAACAAAAAATACAATTTGTTCTCTAGTTTATAGTTTAAGTGATTTATGTCTTTGTGAAATTATTTTCAAATTTTCTGTACAAAGTGTGATGTATGCTCCCTAAAACTGGACAACATATGGCAAAAATCACTAGACTCTCTCCTCTTGTCTGTATTATAACCAGTGCATTTCCTTTTCTTTCACCTGGTTAAAATTAAGATTACTTCCCTCCTTGACTAAAGATAATGAATCATCTGAATGGCAACCATGCCGTCTAGGGTGTCTTGCCCTCCAGAGCCATAAAATGCATATTTAGTGCTAAGAAAATCAAAGTCATTGCAAAAATTGCCCCACCGTGTCATGAATTTGTAATACTAAGGCACCTCTGACAGCCATAAACTAACCAAGAACAGTTCACATTATCAGAGGAAAGCAGGCCCCCAGATCACATTTTGCAGGTGGATCCTTATACCTTTTTGGCACAGCCTTAAACTGAAGCCCATTCACTCTGCTTCTCCTGCACATTATCCATATAATCCTCCAATGTAATTCTATGGGATAGTGTCTGTCTTGCAAGGAGATGAACATCAGTATGCCACAGATAGGGGACTTGAGAGAGGACTTGTGGTGGCCTTTCTAGGCCATCCAGTTAATAACTTTTGGGCCAGTGTGCCATCATTGCTACAACATGTCACTCTGCATCCTTTCCAGATATGAGCCAGTCATAGCATTAATAGCAACCCATGGCCTTGTGTCCTGGATGTTCTCCTGACAAGGGAATGAAAGACATCTACCCCCCACCACCACCACACACACACACACACACAATGATCTCCTGGCAACTTATTAAATATTTGGCTTAGTTTAATAGACGCAGATGTCAGGACAAATGTTATGTTGCCTTTTGCAGGGCACATTGTAAAAACAGCCCAGGGGGTCAGCAGTGCAGTGTAGTGTTAACTGTGTGCATTGGCAGAAATGGGCTTAGCCTGCTTTCATGTTGAACTTGCTGTGGAATACCACTTTTGACTGAAAACAAAATGCAAGATATTTCACTATGGCAAATTATGTAACCACTGTCTTGAAACAAAATACTTCAAAGGAAGCATTAAAGCTGCAAAATCTTTAGCTACTAAGCTAACATAAAATATGCCTGTAACCTCGTAACTAAAGTTAAATGCCCCCAGTATAGTGAGTTGGTCAAAATCCGTAAATTCATATTACATACCTCAATAAAGCATGGGTGGGAGTCTCAAATGACTTAACAAGAGGTGGAAGGGAAGGAGATATACAAGTGTAATTTAATACTGAGAGATTTAGACACAAGTTATGCAAAGTGTGTCTTACTCCACAGGATCTACTAACAGCAGTGTAAGTTAAAGTAATGATGAGGGGAGTATGTTAATGAGTTCTGAATCACAGACCAAAAAGTTGTACATATAATGTCTTACACTGAATTATCTATATTACCTGGTTTAAGTTAATGGAATGTATGTAGGTGTTTGTGACTGCCGTTTGAGGAAAGAAGGCGACAACTTTAATCGAACCTAAACAATTGTCTAACTCTGGTAGCTTAATATTTTTTTAGCAAAAAGTGCAGTAGATTACTAGGTTAACAAGAGTCCTTATAAGCCTAGCCAATATAACCCAATTTTACTCATCGTATGAACCTTAGAGGCAAGAGGATGGCATGGGTTTGTGCCAATGCCTTGAGTAATAATGCAGGTTTATTGAAGAGAACTTTTTTTTCATCTATATCACTTGTGCCTCCATCTCCCAAGACATATTAAAATAAATAAAGAAAGTAGCAGATTGTTCATAAATTACAGCAGTGGCTAAGTCATACCTGTTTGCACGCTAAAAAGCTTTCATTTTTGGGCCCTACACTGCCACCTGTAGGGTAGTAGTAGTATAACTACATAATTTGACAGGATCAGGACACATCTGGTGTTTTTGTCATTACAGCCTACCAAACTGCTGTCCTATGCAGAACATTAATGGAAGATATGCCAAATTTCAGGACATGACTCAGATTATCCAGTGTGTTGACGACTGACATTTTCAAGGATACAATGGTTTGTGATCAAAATACTACAGAACTTAATAATTCCTGATGTCTTCATTTATATCTGCCATTTGGCTTAACACTTTCAAATAACATCATACGTTGTAAAGTAAAATATGCTTCTTGCCTGAGCAACAAAATAAAAATACAGTAGAAAAAACCCACAGCAATAATTCTGAAAAATAGTTTAGCCAAAAGTGTAGTGACAATTTCTTGTCTGTAATAATTTACTACCCTTGGTCAATCTGCTTAACATCAGGTACAGACTAATGAGGTGCAAAAGCTGTGGTCATAATAGGGATCACAGGGCTAATGTAGCCCACTGCCAAAGAGATGAAATCTGAGAAAATATTATGTCAAAAACAAACATAAATTTTTCTCACCAGGTTTTTTCTTTATTTTCAGCCTGATATCATCACAGGAAGAACAATTAATCAAGGGCATGGACATGAATTCTGCATGTTGAGGATGATTTTTTAGATATTGTCTGTTCAAAGTATACTCTCTTCTGTATCTTCTTATTAATATTGCATAGATGTGATATAACAAAGTACACACTGTTCTGTATCTTCTTTTTACTATTGCATAGATGTGATATAACAAAGTACACACTGTCCTGTATCTTCTTATTAATATTGCATAGCTGTGATATAAAAAGGACACACTGTTCTTTATCTTCTTATTAATATTGCATAGATGTGATATAACAAAGTACACACTGTTCTGTGTCTTCTTATTAATATTGCATAGATGTTATATAAAAAGTACATACTGTTCTGTGTCTTCTTATTAATGTTGCATAAATGTGATATAACAAAGTATACACTGTCCTGTATCTTCTTATTAATATTGCATAGCTGTGATATAAAAAGGACACACTGTTCTTTATCTTCTTATTAATATTGCATAGATGTGATATAACAAAGTACACACTGTTCTGTGTCTTCTTATTAATATTGCATAGATGTTATATAAAAAGTACATACTGTTCTGTGTCTTCTTATTAATGTTGCATAAATGTGATATAACAAAGTATACACTGTTCTGTATCTTCTTATTAATATTGCATAGATGTGATATAACAAAGTAGATACTATTCTGTATCTTCTTATTAATATTGCATAGATGTGATATAACAAAGTATATACTGTTCTGTATCTTCTTATTAATATTGCATAGATGTGACATAGCTACGTATACACTATTCTATATATTCTTATTAATATTGCATAAATGTGATATAACAAAGTGCACACTGTTCTGTATCTTCTTATTAATATTGCATAGATGTGACATAACTAAGTATACACTTTGTATCTTCTTATTAATATTGCATAGATGTGATATAACAAAGTACACACTGTTCTGTATCTTCTTATTAATACTGCATAGATGTGACATAGCTAAGTACACACTGTTCTATATCTTCTTATTAATATTGCATAGATGTGACACAGCTACATATATACATTATACAAATGTTATACTAAGAAGCTTAAAAGTAATGTAAACAAGGTATTATACTTCATTAAGTTAGTAGGGGACACTTTTCTCTGTCCCCATAGGGCAAATAATCGGTTCTTTAATCATTTTAAAAACTCCATCCGACTCTGTTTCCTTATTTTACCAGTGTTGAGATTCATCTTCTGTCTCAAATGCATACCTAATGCATTTATACTACACTCGTGGATGTTTTTTTTTTTGGATGTGTTTATGTAGTTTGTTATATCTGAAGATCTTCTCTAGTGGACTCCATTGAAAATGGTATATTGTCAGAGCAGCAGTTATAATTACAGAGCCAGTTCTAGCCATTTGTGCTGTTGGTGTCCAGTTTCCCTTCAAACATATGTGCCTAGAAAGTTCCCCAACTTTTATAGATTGAGCCATATTCACAAAACGTTAAGGCATTTGAGCAAGAACTGAAGCAGTAAAGATGGATACATGAGTGCATCTTTACATCAGAAGCTTACATATAACTCATAGGAAGCTA
The DNA here is from genome assembly GCF_019279795.1 of Protopterus annectens. NCBI lineage: Eukaryota > Metazoa > Chordata > Ceratodontiformes > Protopteridae > Protopterus > Protopterus annectens. Next base: position 1,099,498,029 of record NC_056733.1, read on the forward strand.
GCTATATTTTAGCTCTAGCAACTCTGCTAAGAACTATTACACATCACATGCTCATCTCTGGTTAGTAGTTTTGGTGCTTTTTTGTCCTCATGGAGTTATTTTTCAGATTTACTTAACAGAATGTGATGTGTGCCCTACAACTAAGATGCATACGTCAAAAATCTTCATGTTTTTCCCCTTGTTTACACCATAACTGGTTTGTGTTCATCCTTGCTTCACCAGCTTTCGTTAATCTTAATCTTATCCTTAACTAGTTGTTTTGTCTGACATCACGTGTGTCTTCTCCATTGTCCGGCCTCTTACTTCACAGGGCACAGTATGCCTTACAAACAGACAGAAGGGGTCCGGCCCCTTACTTCACAGGGCACAGTATGCCTTACACACAGACAGAAGGGGTCCGGCCTCTTACTTCACAGGGCACAGTATGCCTTACACACAGACAGAAGGGGTCTGGCATCTTACTTCACAGGGCAAAGTATGCCTTACAAACAGACAGAAGGGGTCTGACATCTTAATTCACAGGGCACAGTATGCCTTACACACAAACAGAAGGGGTCCGGCCTCTTACTTCACAGGTCACAGTATGCCTTACAAACAGACAGGAGTCCGGCCTCTTACTTCACAGGGCACTGTATGCCTTACACACAGATAGAAGGGGTCCAGCCTCTTAATTCACAGGGCACAGTATGCCTTACAAACAGACAGAAGGGGTCTGGCTTCTTACTTCACAAGGCACAGTATGCCTTACAAACAGACAGAAAGGGGTCCGGCCCCTTACTTCACAGGGCACAGTATGCCTTACACACAGACAGAAGGGTTCCGGCCTCTTACTTCACAGGACACAGTATGCCTTACAAACAGACAGAAGGGGTCCGTCCTCTAACTTCACAGGGCACAGTATGCCTTACACACAGAAAGAAGGGGTCTGGCCTCTTACTTCACAGGGCACAGTATGCCTTACACACAGACAGAAGGGGTCTGGCCTCTTACTTCACAGGGCACAGTATGCCTTACAAACAGACAGAAGGGGTCCAGCCTCTTACTTCACAGGGCACAGTATGCCTTACAAACAGACAGAAGGGGTCTGGCCTCTTACTTCACAGGGCACAGTATGCCTTACAAACAGACAGAAGGGGTCTGACCTCTTACTTCACAGGGCACAGTATGCCTTACAAACAGACAGAAGGGGTCCGGCCTCTTACTTCACAGGGCACAGTATGCCTTACACACAGACAGAAGGGGTCTGGCCTCTTACTTCACAGGGCACAGTATGCCTTACAAACAGACAGAAGGGGTCCGGCCTCTTACTTCACAGGGCACAGTATGCCTTACACACAGACAGAAGGGGTCTGGCCTCTTACTTCACAGGGCACAGTATGCCTTACACACAGACAGAAGGGGTCCGGCCTCTTACTTCACAGGGCACAGTATGCCTTACACACAGACAGAAGGGGTCTGGCATCTTACTTCACAGGGCACAGTATGCCTTACAAACAGACAGAAGGGGTCTGACATCTTACTTCACAGGGCACAGTATGCCTTACACACAGACAGAAGGGGTCCGGCCTCTTACTTCACAGGGCACAGTATGCCTTACAAACAGACAGAAGGGGTCTGGCCTCTTACTTCACAGGGCACAGTATGCCTTACACACAGACAGAAGGGGTCCAGCCTCTTACTTCACAGGGCACAGTATGCCTTACAAACAGACAGAAGGGGTCTGGCTTCTTAATTCACAGGGCACAGTATGCCTTACAAACAGACAAAAGGGGTCCGGCCCCTTACTTCACAGGGCACAGTATGCCTTACACACAGACAGAAGGGGTCCGGCCTCTTACTTCACAGGGCACAGTATGCCTTACAAACAGACAGAAGGGGTCCGGCCTCTAACTTCACAGGGCACAGTATGCCTTACACACAGACAGAAGGGGTCTGGCCTCTTACTTCACAGGGCACAGTATGCCTTACACACAGACAGAAGGGGTCTGGCCTCTTACTTCACAGGGCACAGTATGCCTTACAAACAGACAGAAGGGGTCCAGCCTCTTACTTCACAGGGCACAGTATGCCTTACAAACAGACAGAAGGGGTCTGGCCTCTTACTTCACAGGGCACAGTATGCCTTACAAACAGACAGAAGGGGTCTGACCTCTTACTTCACAGGGCACAGTATGCCTTACAAACAGACAGAAGGGGTCCGGCCTCTTACTTCACAGGGCACAGTATGCCTTACACACAGACAGAAGGGGTCTGGCCTCTTACTTCATAGGGCACAGTATGCCTTACAAACAGACAGAAGGGGTCCGGCCTCTTACTTCACAGGGCACAGTATGCCTTACACACAGACAGAAGGGGTCTGGCCTCTTACTTCACAGGCACAGTATGCCTTACAAACAGACAGAAGGGGTTGGCCTCTTACTTCACAGGGCACAGTATGCCTTACAAACAGACAGAAGGGGTCCGGCCTCTTAATTCACAGGGCACAGTATGCCTTACAAACAGACAGAAGGGATCTGGCCTCTTACTTCACAGGGCACAGTATGCCTTACAAACCGACAGAAGGGGTCTGGCCTCTTACTTCATAGGGCACAGTATGCCTTACAAACAGACAGAAGGGGTCTGGCCTCTTACTTCACAGGGCACAGTATGCCTTACATACAGATAGAAGGGGTCTGGCCTCTTACTTCATAGGGCACAGTATGCCTTACAAACAGACAGAAGGGGTCTGACCTCTTACTTCACAGGGCACAGTATGCCTTACAAACAGACAGAAGGGGTCCGGCCTCTTACTTCACAGGGCACAGTATGCCTTACACACAGACAGAAGGGGTCTGGCCTCTTACTTCACAGGGCACAGTATGCCTTACAAACAGACAGAAGGAGTCCGGCCTCTTACTTCACAGGGCACAGTATGCCTTACACACAGACAGAAGGGGTCTGGCCTCTTACTTCACAGGGCACAGTATGCCTTACACACAGACAGAAGGGGTCTGGCCTCTTACTTCATAGGGCACAGTATGCCTTACAAACAGACAGAAGGGGTCCGGCCTCTTACTTCACATGGCACAGTATGCCTTACACACAGACAGAAGGGGTCTGGCCTCTTACTTCACAGGCACAGTATGCCTTACAAACAGACAGAAGGGGTTGGCCTCTTACTTCACAGGGCACAGTTTGCCTTACAAACAGACAGAAGGGGTCCACCTCTTAATTCACAGGGCACAGTATGCCTTACAAACAGACAGAAGGGATCTGGCCTCTTACTTCACAGGGCACAGTATGCCTTACAAACCGACAGAAGGGGTCTGGCCTCTTACTTCATAGGGCACAGTATGCCTTACAAACAGACAGAAGGGGTCTGGCCTCTTACTTCACAGGGCACAGTATGCCTTACATACAGACAGAAGGGGTCTGGCCTCTTACTTCATAGGGCACAGTATGCCTTACAAACAGACAGAAGGGGTCTGACCTCTTACTTCACAGGGCACAGTATGCCTTACAAACAGACAGAAGGGGTCCGGCCTCTTACTTCACAGGGCACAGTATGCCTTACACACAGACAGAAGGGGTCTGGCCTCTTACTTCACAGGGCACAGTATGCCTTACAAACAGACAGAAGGAGTCCGGCCTCTTACTTCACAGGGCACAGTATGCCTTACACACAGACAGAAGGGGTCTGGCCTCTTACTTCACAGGGCACAGTATGCCTTACACACAGACAGAAGGGGTCCGGCCTCTTACTTCAAAGGGCACAGTATGCCTTACAAACAGACAGAAGGGGTCCGGCCTCTTACTTCACAGGGCACAGTATGCCTTACACACAGACAGAAGGGGTCTGGCATCTTACTTCACAGGGCACAGTATGCCTTACAAACAGACAGAAGGGGTCTGACATCTTACTTCACAGGGCACAGTATGCCTTACACACAGACAGAAGGGGTCCGGCCTCTTACTTCATAGGGCACAGTATGCCTTACAAACAGACAGAAGGGGTCCGGCCTCTTACTTCACAGGGCACAGTATGCCTTACACACAGACAGAAGGGGTCCAGCCTCTTACTTCACAGGGCACAGTATGCCTTACAAACAGACAGAAGGGGTCTGGCTTCTTACTTCACAGGGCACAGTATGCCTTACAAACAGACAAAAGGGGTCCGGCCCCTTACTTCACAGGGCACAGTATGCCTTACACACAGACAGAAGGGGTCCGGCCTCTTACTTCACAGGGCACAGTATGCCTTACAAACAGACAGAAGGGGTCCGGCCTCTAACTTCACAGGGCACAGTATGCCTTACACACAGACAGAAGGGGTCTGGCCTCTTACTTCACAGGGCACAGTATGCCTTACACACAGACAGTAGGGGTCTGGCCGCTTACTTCACAGGGCACAGTATGCCTTACAAACAGACAGAAGGGGTCCAGCCTCTTACTTCACAGGGCACAGTATGCCTTACAAACAGACAGACGGGGTCTGACCTCTTACTTCACAGGGCACAATATGCCTTACAAACAGACAGAAGGGGTCCGGCCTCTTACTTCACAGGGCACAGTATGCCTTACACACAGACAGAAGGGGTCTGGCCTCTTACTTCATAGGGCACAGTATGCCTTACAAACAGACAGAAGGGGTCCGGCCTCTTACTTCACAGGGCACAGTATGCCTTACACACAGACAGAAGGGGTCTGGCCTCTTACTTCACAGGCACAGTATGCCTTACAAACAGACAGAAGGGGTTGGCCTCTTACTTCACAGGGCACAGTATGCCTTACAAACAGACAGAAGGGGTCCGGCCTCTTAATTCACAGGGCACAGTATGCCTTACAAACAGACAGAAGGGATCTGGCCTCTTACTTCACAGGGCACAGTATGCCTTACAAACAGACAGAAGGGGTCCAGCCTCTTACTTCACAGGGCACAGTATGCCTTACACACAGACAGAAGGGGTATGGCCTCTTACTTCACAGGGCACAGTATGCCTTACAAACAGACAGAAGGGGTCTGGCCTCTTACTTCACAGGGCACAGTATGCCTTACAAACAGAAAGAAGGGGTCCAGCCTCTTACTTCACAGGGCACAGTATGCCTTACAAACAGACAGAAGGGGTCTGGCCTCTTACTTCACAGGGTACAGTATGCCTTACAAACAGACAGAAAGGGTCTGGCCTCTTACTTCACAGGGCACAGTATGCCTTACAAACAGACAGAAGGGGTCTGGCCTCTTACTTCACAGGGCACAGTATGCCTTACACACAGACAGAAGGGGTCTGGCCTCTTACTTCACAGGGTACAGTATGCCTTACACACAGACAGAAGGGGTCCAAGTTAAAGTTACATATTATTATAGTACTTATACAATGTAAGGTAATAAATATGAACCACAGAAGCAACCATAATGAATTAAAATTACATTTTGAAATAATAATTAATGGTTACATAATCAGTTTGTAAAATAGCTGCAACTCTGAAAAAGCAAATTTCAAAAGAAAATCCTAACAAAATACAGAAATTAACAAATGCAGTGACTCAGTAAATAAAGACATTTTAGACACATCTCAACAGCATAAAATAATATCCTGATGAAAGACAAGTGGTAGAAAATGCAGGCAACTGTAGCAGGTTTGAATCTCACATACTCAGACAGGCCATTGAAAAGGACACCAGTTACCAAAAGAATTCATGAAGCCACAATGCAAACAGGACAAGACATGGAAACTCACAACAATACAGCCAACCTCTTCTGCAGCAACTAGGGCAAAATAATAAGAGTACAAAAGCTCACAACAGTATAGTCATTAACTTCTGAAGTGACTCTTCGTTCCAGCAAAATATCAGGTCCTGAGAGTATAGTCACTGTGCCCAGCCACAAGGTAATAGCAGTCCTAATAATACAGGTAGAGTTTTCTGCAGCAGCTGCACTCAGAACCAGGACACAGTAAGGAGACTCCCAGCAAAACAGCCGTCTTCTTTTGGCAGCAAGACATCAGCAGTCCTGGGAAGTTCCACCGTCAATAGCAGCAGCAACATGTCTGCAGTCACAACACCATCCCTCATCAAAGACATAGATTGACTGTGTTTGTAGAGAAATAATGTGAGTGTTATGATGACAGCAAACTACAGGAAAAGTAATCTACAAACATTAATTTAAAGAGAGGAGTCTAAGTAGCTATCCAGCATGAAGCCAAAATGTGTAGCAGTGCTCTGCCATTTGGCATCTAGCCATCACCATCCTGCGAGCCTTACTACAATGGCAAATTCCTTATGTATCTAATAAGCTAGGAAATAAAAAATTAGTGAACAACTGTCCCATACCGGGATGAAACTGTTCTGTTAAGGATGTGTGAAAATCTGCTAAGCATAGACTAATCAGGAACACATTTTCAGACATACAGACAGACAGACAGACAGGCAGGCAGACAGCATGAGGGCCCTAGGTTATAATTTGCAGTTAGGTATTGGACAGCTTGGCACAGCTCTGCACCTAGAACCATTTTTGACCTCGTCCTCCATCACCTGTATAATCCTCCTGTAACACAGATGGGGGGATTCTGTCTGTGTTTCAAGGGTAAAGGGACAGCAGTGAACCTCAGTATAGTGAAGTTGGTAAGCCAGTAGCCTGGTGGCCTTCTCATTCATCACTTTAGTGGTTTGAAGATTTTTATGTTGATGCCACTATGCTCCTCACCGTTGGAGAAAACCTGCTTGTGGCAAACATACCACAGTCTTTGTGCATGTCAGTGTGTACTCCTTGGCACCTGAGCATTATGTATACCCTCTTAACCAAGCCCTAGCTAAACTAAGACAAAATATGCTTGTAATATCACAACCAAAACTCAACACTCCCAGAATGGCATTGTGTGAATATCATATTGTGCAGGTTCCACTAACACTAGTGTAAGTCAAAACTACAGACAAATATAGTGAGGATGTTGCTGAGTAAATTGTGACTCACAGATCAGAAAGCTGCACAAAGTGTGCATTCCTTATTCTGGACTATGCTATTACTGGATGCCTTTTGCATAGCTATAGGTTTAATTGGGCCTGCACTATTACCTGATACAGTTACCTACTGTTTCTGTTGTACAAAGTGTGGTTTATACTGCAAATGTTTGCAGACAAGAGCTAGCAGAGCAAATGTACTAGGTGAGTGCAGGTGTAACTTCCATGCTAGTATGTCATTGGCACCTGTCAGCTTCAACTGAGTGCTTAAAACAGTAGCTCATTTATAAATTACAGAGATGACTGAAGACATCTGTTTGTAAGCTAAAATATAAGCAAAATGCTGAGAGCATCTACCTTGCCACCTACATGGAGCCAATAAGAAAGTATAATCTGAAGTGGTTAGAGAGGACAATCCGTCTGCAATGCTGATGCAATCTGAAGCAACATTTGTTCTCAACTGTATATTCATTCCAGAAGCAGTGTGTTTTGTACTGTACTGTATACCACTGGCTTATGCAGGAGGACATGTCATGTCATCTCTGTTATTTCTGTCACTGTGCTGCATTATAGCACTTTATTTGTAAGAGCAGTGCTTTGCTGTGTTACTTGCAGTCTATGTCCACTGATATGGGTTTCCATTGCCTGCACAAATTAAGCTAAGAGCTGCTGCCTGCAGTCCAGGGTTTGATTCCCTCAGCCTCCATTTGACTACTGTGGAACTCTAAGCCACTCAACCAGGCAGTGCTCCCAAGCTGAGTCTACAAAACATCCATGTGGATCAGTGCTATAATCTGGTTAACAAATCCAAATAAAGGAAGAGGCAAAAACTCAGTGCAGCCTGTGTGTTGCTAACTGACTCTATAACAGTTTATTTTAAATGTGAACACAACACAGAGTGTAATTCTTGATATAGCTATTTGTTTGATTATCTGTGTCATTTTAAAATGTTTAAAGAACATTGCCTTTTTATAAGTAAAATATGCAACTACATCTATGAGGAACAGACAAAAATAAACAGTGAACATGATCTCCAAAGCAAAGGTTTTGAGAAATTGTGAGGCATTTATGCAACAGTCCCTCCAGACCTGCACCAGCTATGGCATTAAAAGTAACCCTTTATCCTAGGCCTACCCACTGGTGTTTAGTACAGAATGTTTTTGTGGAGCTAGAAATTCATGTTCTAAACAAGAGGAAGAGGAAGTAGCCTTCACCTATTTGCTCTGTCCCTCCCCATCTATAGCTGGGCCTCTGGTATGTTTGCTGCATCAGAAATTTGGTACATAATAATGGACTGCATGCAGATGCCAGAGCAAGCCATGTTGCCTCTTGCAGGTACACAGTCAAATCATCCCAGTGAGCAGAATGTGCAGTGCTGTGTTACTATTTGTATCATCTGACTTGGGCCTAACCTGATGTACTGATTTGCCTAACAATAAAATATGGAAGATTTTAAAAGGTCACATAAATTCTGTACCCAGATTCCTGAAACAATATACTTCAAAGTGGCTTAAAATGTACAAAGTCTTAAACAATTAAACTAAGACAAAATATTCATGCAACCTCACAAATACAATGAAACTCCCTCTAGCATAATCAGTTGATCAAACCTCCTACATGCATTTTACTTAACAAAGCAAACTATGGGTAAGATTAAAAAATGGTTTACACATGTGTAAGTCAGTTTTACGTCAGTATAATGCTGAGTGGTCCAGAGAGATGGTTGCATAATATACACCTTACTCCACAGGATCCACTAGCTTCAGGGTGGTTTAGAACCCGCAGACACAGATACTGATGGTGCAACTGAGTAATTTTTGTATCATGTATCAGAAAGAAAGTTGCACACAGTGCACATGCCTTATTCCCGCATTTCCATACGCTAGTGCAATATATTTCAGAGTTTATGATTTCTTTTTGCAACAAAAGGGCACAGCATGTTTAACTGGACCTGGACTGTTACTAATGATACTACCTAATGCTTCTATATCACAACATGCAAGAGTATTACATGCTGTTTACAGAAAGCAGTTAGCAGCATTGGATTATTAGGCATGCATAGGTTTTTTTCCCTATTTAGCATTTCACTTGTTCCTATCAACTACCGATTTGCAGTATAATAAAAAGTAAAAGCAGCAGATTGCACACACATGACAGAGATGACTGAACAAAATCCCTGTGCTAAAATGCACGCAGAAATGCTGGAGGCCTCAACACTGCCACCTGTAGGACAGCAGTAATAATACACAATTTAATATGATTTATACAGTATGATCAGTCTGCAGAGCCGGTCTGACACTAACTAACCACATTGTGGGCGGTATGCGCTGTAATTAAGAGCAGCGTCCATGGCACTCTACACTGCTATTTATACAGTTGTGAATTTCATCGTGTTTCTATCATTATGCCTCATGGACCTGCTGTACTCTGGATGTCATGGGGATGCCAAAATATTTCACTTCTTTAAGAAATTATTCAGTGCGTCCAATGTGTTACTGGCGTTTTGAAGGTAAAGTAATTTATTGTCACCCTCAAGACAGAAGAAAACTAATTTCCTGAAACATCCATTTATGCCAGTCCCCTGTCTGTTAAAACTCATTTAAATAATGCCATATAGGTTCATAGGTTAGTACTAGGCTAACTGCTCTTGCAAGCCATTTAAAGCCTAGCCAATTATCCCTTGTGAGACTCAAACCCTGCACCTTGAGTTTGTAAGGCAAATACCTTAACCATTAGGCCACCCTCCCAACTTTACTATACTTTATGTAATTTCTTTTATAAGCAGCAGAACAAAACGTTTAGCCAAAAGAGCACTGGCATTTGCTTTTCTTATTTATTTTATTACCTCTGACATACTGCCTAACTTCAGGCCTTAGACTGGACTCCTCAATGAAGCAGAGCAGTGACCAGAGAGGTGCAACATCTGTGGTTACAGTGTGGCCCATCCATAAGTCTCTGGGAGCAGGACAAACATGCCACACTGACTGTTAGAACTGCTAATTTTGGTCCATAAGTTTCTGGGAGCAGGACAAACATGCTTCATTGACTGTTAGAACTGTTAATGTCAGTCTATAAGTCTCTGGGAGTGGGAAAAACATGCCACACTGACTGTTAGAACTGTTAATGTCGGTCGATAAGTCTCTGGGAGCAGGACAAACATGCCACACTCACTGTGAAAACTGCTAACGTCCATCCATAAGTCTCTGGGAGCAGAACAAACATGCCACACTGACTGTGAGAACTGCTAATGTCCATCCATAAGTCTCTGGGAGCAGGACAAACATGCCACACTGACTATTAGAACTGCTAATGTCCGTCCATAAGTCTCTGGGAGCAGGACAAACATGCCACACTGACTGTTAAAGCTGGTAATGTCTGTCAATAAGTCTCTGGGAGCAGGACAAACATGCCACACTGACTGTTAGAACTGTTAATGTTGGTCCATATGTCTCTGGGAGCAAGACAAACATGCCACACTGACTGTTAGAACTGTTAATGTCTGTCCATAAGTCTCTGGGAGCAGGACAAATGTGCCACACTGACTGTTAGAGCTGTTAATGTCTGTCCATAAGTCTCTGGGAGCAGGACAAAGATGCCACACTGACTGTTAGAACTGTTAATGTATGTCCATAAGTCTCTGGGAGCAGGACAAACATGCCACACTGACTGTTAGAGCTGTTAATGTCTGTCCATAAGTCTCTGGGAGCAAGGAAAACATGCCACACTGACTGTTAGAACTGTTAATGTACATCCATACGTCTCTGTGAGGAGGACAAACATGCCACACTGACTGTTAGAGCTGTTAATGTCTGTCAATAATTCTCTGGGCACAGGGCAGACATGCCACACTGACTGTTAGAACTGTTAATGTATGTCCATAAGTCTCTGGGAGCAGGACAAACATGCCACACTGACTGTTAGAGCTGTTAATGTCTGTCCATAAGTCTCTGGGAGCAGGGCAAACATGCCACACTGACTGTTAGAACTGTTAATGTACATCCATAAGTCTCTGGGAGCAGGACAAACATGCCACACTGACTGTTAAAGCTGTTAATGTCTGTCAATAAGTCTCTCGAGCAGGACAAACATGTAACACTGACTGTTAAAACTGTTAATGTCCGTCCATAAGTCACTGGTAGCAGGACAAACATGCCACACCGACTGTTAGAACTGCTAATGTCTGTTTGTAAGTCTCCTGGAGGATGAGAGACAAGGCACACAATTAATGTCCAAGAGTGCACTATAAAGAAGGCTCACTATCTGAACATTAAAATAGGGTGTTCCATCCATAAAATCAAATGTCCTAAATACACACATGCAAAAGATTGACATAAAAAGGTTGAAACAGAAATACACTGAACAACTGTCTTAGCAGTTTCCCAAGACCACATTAGAGTAGGAGATTGTTTTTCCTTCCCCTCCCGTGGTGAGATATCATTCATCAGACATATCATTGAGTACACTGCCCCCTTTGGTATGTACCTAACCAGGCATATCTAAAAATTGGAACGTCCACAGTGGTTTATCACTAAAATAATACAGGACGTAAGTAAAATGTCCTATGCAGACCACCTCAGGGCCTTATCCCTCCCTGTATTCTGTCTCCTACAGGCTTTTGAGGGGAGATTGATGCCTGGCCTACAGGGCATTGTCAGACCCCACTCTGATGGACCTCCTGCATATCCACAAAACAAACAGCACCAGTTACCCATTCTAAAGACTTAAACCTTGCCTGTAATATAAATAGGACTTACTGGAGAGTTAGGTATGTATCCCAGAGACTACCGAGTCTATGGAACAGGCTCCCCATCCATGTGAAGCAGAATTCCTCCCTATCCCAATTCAAGTCCAATGTGGACAATTGGATGGGAAACTGGAAATTCATCCCTGGTTTGCCACCTATGTCTCGAATGGACACAGGTAACCTGTAAATGGTTCATCTCCCAGGCCCATGCTTACACTTATCAAGGGTATCAGAACTTGTCAGAGATTTGGAATGCATGGCTAGGGTTAAAAAGGGCCTTGTGGTCATTAGCCTAGTAAACACCTATGAACCTATGAATCAGAGTTGGTATATATAATTATTAGTGGGTGTAGAGTGCATGGGGGGCATGCCTTCCTGCTTAGAGTGTGTTTTTTTTAAATGTTTTCTTTATTTTTGTTGTTTTTGAGGATCAACATTTTTGGTTCAATCTTTTGCATGTCAGCATTTAAGGTGCTCAGTTTTATGAATGAAACATGAATGGAACTCAAAGTAGGAAGCAAACAGTGGATTATATCTGGAAATCTTGCAATTCATTAATAACTCTGTAATTCTGTGCTTCACATATATAGTTCCCAAAGAAATAACAGCACCCATAAATAGGGATTACAGACAATATGCACAATAGGAGGACTGCTCTGTAAAAACATAAAACTACAATATTTTATTATGGATTAAGAAGTGACTGTAAAGACAATACCGTAGCACAAAGAGTTTTGTGCAAATGAGGAGCAGAAGTCAATACGTGATTGTTTCAAAACGTCTTTCAATGACTCTTTAACTGATAAATGTCATTTAAAAATAAGCTAGAAAGTGTACAAGGCATATATGACCATAGAACATAATGGATTTTTCTGAACTTTGCTCATATGTATCCTTTATTTTATCCTGACATCATTGCAAGTAGCAAATCAATCATTAGGCAGCTGTTTTGCAGTTGAAGGATTATAACCATATTGCATTAACTGTCATATGTGTGACTTAATAAAAAATACATAGCCTACAAAGCCTTCACCAATAAGTATTAAAATTATCTCAATAATCATCACTCTAATTTAGCTCTGTCCTTTTGCAACCACTTTTAAAGAGGGCAACAATACAGCCAATCCAAGCCATCCTACTAGTGTGTGCATTTGGTGTCCTGCCCCCTTCATCCATGTGTATCCAATGATTTCTGTCATTCTAGATGGAATGAGTCATGGAACCCACATCACAATGGTTAAGGCATTTTATAGGTTCCAAGGTCCTTACTAAGCTTACGGCCAAAGGGAATATCAAGAACTCAACCACATTACCCAATACTGGTGCGGGACTAACAGCATCCCCCATTAAGCAGACTTTCTCCACATATACCTGGTGAAACTTTGTGATCACCCATCCAAACATCCAAACCAGTTTTAAAGGTTGCTAGAGAAGTACTGCACTTCCTGGTAGTGCCCGTATGTTAACCAGGAAGGCCCGCTGGACACACAGTCTCTTTTCAGGACTGGTTGGGAGCAATGTTTTATAAAGTGACTTACTTAAGGTCTCACAGCAGGTAAATGAGGGCTGAAGGAATCAAACCATGTACCACAGGAGCTACACTTCACAGTCTTAACCCTCTGCACCAACTGCCAGGTAAGGTAAGGACAGCCAGCCTATTCCAGAAACAGGAGATACTTTGGGTTAGTATGTGTCACACCACCAGGTATTATTGATGCGATAGTGTAGGGTTAGGTCTTTAGAAAGGGTGTTTGCTTTACCACTTCTTTTGTTTTGGTAATGAAGTTCAAAGTGTGCTGGGTCATTTGTAGCATGGGAAGATAGGCAGAGGTCATCCCTCAAGAGTCTATACGATACTGACTACTGGGACAGAATTTTAAGTCTGTCAGCATAGCTAGGTATTCTGAGACCTGAGAGCTTCTTGGTGAAGAAGCACTGATGTCTCTCAAGTTGGTTTAGGTGCTTGGTGAGGTACATGCCAAAGGGTGCATTATATTCAATGATGGGTCTCATAAAGGATGGATAAAATGGCATTATAACATCTTGTGATGGATTCTGACAGTAAATTAAGCATGTGAGTTGATCTTAACATTAGAATCTCTCCTACTAGATGCAGGGAAGGATTGACTTTATAATTTCGAAATACTGAAATCTCGAATTTCAGTATCTCAAGACTATAAAGCGGAACATTCACAATATCGAAACACCAAAAGTGCGAAATTCAAAATCACGACTTTTAAATACACCCTCCACCACATAAACAAGCATACATACACCTTCCTCTCCACACTGCGACAAACCAACAAAACACACACAAACACAACACAAATACATGCACCTACCCTACATATAAGCAGGGGGGGCAAGCCCCCCTGTGCCCCCACCACCCCCGCTATTTATATATACTAACTCCGAGGTCGCACTAAAAAGACAAAGACACTAAACCCACCACTACACACTCTACATTCCCCTTGCACAAACACACATCACATACGTACAAACACCACCACTCTCAACACTTACACACTCACAATCTTACCTACCTACCCTAACCTACACCTAAAACTTCCCAACACACTCACATATACTCAAATCCCTACCCAAAACCCTTAAAAAAACACTTACCTGAATCTCCAGAGATATCCACACAACGGCAGGCAACCCATACCCACAGCACACCACACCTTACAAACACAGCAAATCTTTCATAGCGCGTCACCACAACCACGGATTCAACATTTCAAATTTGGTCAAGTGCAGTTTCGCTCAACTGCACTTTCGGCACTTTCACCTTGAGATACTGAAATTCAAGATTTCAGTATTTTGAGACAGTAAAGTGCTTCCACGGGGAGATATACTGTTAGTTTAGAGTTAAAATAGTAGCATACATCATCCTGTTGAAGTGACACCTTGACCCCCATGTGGAAAAATGTGAAAAAGGGGTTGTGGATGGACAGATAGATTGATGGATACATTATACTATGTCTTGTAGTTTATCATTTCCAAGGCTTATATCATCATAGCGTCATTCTTTAAATGTGCTTAGCAAGACAATATCTGCCCTAAACCTGAGGTGCATACATCAAAAGTTATTATATTCTGTCCTCTTGTGCTTAGCATAACTCCCTCTTCTTTCAGCAGATATTTAAACTTATTCCCCTCTTTGACTACACATTGTGGTGTCTGGATAACACTAAGAGCTACTCCTATACTGTGCTCTGTAGCATCATAGGGCACATCATACAGACGTTGGGGTCCAAATAGCGAGATGATAAGTCAGCAAGCAAAGGAGAGTAGTATTGTTGAAACTGAATTTGTCCTCAAGTCTTGGTGAGTACCTTCACCAGGTGGACTCTGTTTTGCACAAAATCTCAACAAGACGACATAGCATATATCATGGACAGAAGTAGGTCAAAAATGAAAAAAGATAGATGGGTGCACAAGATTCAGGATAAAAAGTGTCCAATCCTGGTAGGTGCACTGGTGCCAGGTCTGGAATAAATGACAGTGTAGAATCCTCAAAATACGGAAACATTCCTACAATGAGGCTAGGCCAGACTCAGGGGGAGGATGTCCCCCATGTTGTAGAAGGAAGTAGCAGTCCACTAAATCATAAAAACTGACAGGCCAAAGAAGAGCCATAAAGACGATAGAGTGGACTATTGAGGATAAGAAAGAAATTATGTATTGTTACTATTATGCAAAAAAGCCCAGAATTTCCAGACACAGGATATACAAAAAGATTAAGAGAGAAATTAAAGGAAAGAAAAATACTTCCAGAAGAAAAACTGTCAGAAGCTTCAAATAAAAATTTGTGTTCACTAATACAACAGATTTGCGAAAAACATACAGACCAAGAAACTTTGAGATGTTTAGAAAAAGAAGCATCTGAAGAAGTGCAAAAATGTAAACAACAAAAAACAGAGATTTTTGAAAAGTATAAAAAAAAAGAAATATGAACATGGGAAAGAAAGAGAGATTTGATATGGTGTAATATCTATGCAAAGTCGAAAGCCAAATTAATCAATGCAAAAAAGGACAACCCCAAAGATATTTGAAGAGAAATACAGGTAAAAGCATCCAGATACGGAAAATTTCACAAAAAAAGTAATATCACAAAGAGGAAATGTAGAAAAGAAGATCAGTAAAGCAGAAGTTAAAAAAAAAAAACAGAAGTAGAAGTTATGGAATGCCTGCGAAGTGAACAATTTGTTGTAGAAGGTCTAACACAGGTTACATCACAGCATTATGGAACAAGTCCACAAAGTAAGGAGAAACAGGAAGATCAGGAAACATCTGAAGAAGAAATATCGACATTGGAAAGAGAGATTTAATAAGGTGTAATATTTATGCAAAGGAGAAAGCAAAACTAATCAATATAACAAGAGCAGCACCAAAGATATCTGAAGAGAAATACAGACAAAGGAATCCGCACATGGAAAACTTTACAATACAAAAAGTAAGGAGACAAAGAGGAAAAGTAGAAAAGGAAATCAGTAATAGAGAAGTTAAAGAAATAGAAACTCATGTTATGGAGTACCTGCGAAGTGAAGGATTCAGTGTAGAAAATCTAACTCAGAAAGCACCACAGCAGGATACAGCAATAGACATCCAAATTAAGGAAAAACAGTGGAACAGGAAGCAACTAGTCAGTTGCCATATGAAGATATTTTGGAGCCTTCCAAAGGAAATCAGTATAAACGTTCACTTGAAGCTGCACAGCAAGGGAAGGAACAGGAAACTATGTCAACTCTGACGCAGTCAATGTTCAGGAGTGAAAGGCCAGTGATTTCCCATATGACAGAGCATCGGAAGACACAGGATGAAATTGAAGAGAATGTGCCACAGGAAGATGCTAAAGAACTTTCTATAGAATGCCAGCAGAAGATGGAGAACAAAAAATGTGCCCTCAGTTTAGAAGAAAATGAGCTATGAGAAGAGCTGCTTATTTAGCAAAGATGGATAGACATATTAAGATCAGTCAAAGAAATAGACTACAGAAGGTCAATAAAACACAAAAAGTTAGAAATTTGATAAAACAAATGAACGCAGTACGTGATCATTCACAAACACTGGCATGTGCTATCTGTGGACCCAGAGGTGAGAGAGATAGTTGGTGAGAGACCACAGTTTGTCTATAAAAACAAGAAGAGTCTACGTAAACTATTATGTTACCCCAAGTTTCTCAGAGATGGGAATGGGAAATTTTGATTTACACACGCATCCTTGTGGCCACTGTAACTTTTGTCATTACATTGAGCCTGACATTATTTTCACCCATCCCAATGGCTATGGTGAATTCAGAATGAGGACGGGAGGTGATTGTATGTCCACTAATGTAGTGTATTTGGCCACCTGCACCACATGTCCCGCATTCTACATTGGCAAAACCAACCGTTGCCTCAGGGATAGAATGCAGGAACATGTATATCATATCAGGAAAGCTAACCAGCGAAATGCGCTAGCGAAGCATGTCCTTGAAACTGATCAGACACATAGTTTTAGGTTTAGGATATTAGAAATGATGAAGGAGACGCAGAGGGGTGGAGATATTTGGAATCTAACTGAGTCTAAGGAGAGCAACTGGATAATCAGGTTTAGAGCTGATGTTCCACCCGGTTTAAATGGCAAGGTCCCCATTAAGCCGTTTTTAAAAATGAGGAGATTGAAGAGTTAACCAGATGATTTCCTTATACATTAAATGTACACATGCATTATATATATGTGTTTTTTGACATGGTCTTATGATTCCAACCCAGTCCCAGGATTTATATGCTAGATTGTGAGTTTATAAATGATATGTGCTGACTTTTAGTGCTTTAGTGTTTACTAATAGCCACAGATTGTTTATACATGCTTTGCTTTGTATGTCAGAACACAATTATTTCAAAGAATGTGTATTGATTAGGGCTACAATGATTTTTATATTTATTATAGAATAGTTATATATTCTTTTGTTTCTTGTAGTTTTTACAAAGGTTTTATGTAAACATATATATCTCCGATGTTTGGGAGTAGAAGTGTTTTTAAAGGTTTTTATGATTAAGTATATGTCTTTAAATGCAGATTTCATCTATTTTTCCCGCCACAAACAGTATTTAAAGACCTTTGTTATATTCAGTGTTGGTCTGATGAAGCTAAAGCGAAAGCGCTAACCAACATTTATCTGTGCACGCAATAAAGATACTTTTTATAGTACAACCGTTGTGTTCCAGTTTCCTGAACAACCTGCAAGTTTATGTTATCGTGAACAGCACTGCTCTCATAACCATTTGCTTTGTTCCTGGTGTCTTTACTGGTTTTTTCGTCAAAATATAATAGAAGTAAATTGGATATATTACTGTGCAGCTAAATTAATAACAGATAAAGTCTTACCACAAAAACATAGGTTAGTAAAGGAAAGGATGGGAAGAAATCAAATGCCATCATGGAACTATTGAACAGAGAAAACTATAAAGCAATTAAGACAAGAAGTGTCACTGTTAGAAGAGTATAGAAGAGGGAATAGGTCAGCAAAAATACTCAGAAAGATAGACGTGATAAGAGCAATGTAAATAAACTAAAAATCTCAGCACAGGCAGAAAAACTTAGAAGATACGCAGATAACTATAAAGGAAAAGTATAAAATAAGCAACTTATTGATGACTCAACAAAAGTTTTATACAAAAATGGGAAACAAGGTAAAAGGAATTGAAAGACCACTAAAAAAAGAAGAAATAGATACATTTTGGAGAAGTATTTATGAAGATCCTGAGGAACATAACAAAGATGCTAAAGGCTAGAAGAAGTAAAAGAAAGAATAAGAAGTTCAAAGGTGCAGGATATGAAATGGGATGCAGTTACAGTCAGAGAGACTGAGTCAAAGTTAAGAAAAGCCTCTAATTTGAAAACCCCAAGCCCAGATAGAGTACCGAACTTCTACTTAAAATTATTCACATCTTTGCATGAAGATTTAGCCATAATTAAGAACTATTTATATGCACACCCAAAACAGACACCAGCCTGGGTAAGAACAGGAAAAACAATGCTCCTACTTAAGAGTGAACCTGCAAACTCCCCTAAAAATTATACACCAATAACTTGCCTTCCAATGATGTTTAAACTATGCCGACAAAGTTTATAGTCATTTAGAAGAAAACCTAATTATAACAATAGAACAAAAGGGCAATAAAAGAAAGTCATATGGAACAAAGGATCATTTGTTGCTAAATAAAGTCATACTAGAGAACTGTAAAAAGGAGAAGAATCTAAGTATGGCATGGATTGACAAATAAAAAGCATTTGACATTATCCACATTCATGGATAAAAGAGTGCTTAAAATGTATAAATACCCTACACTGACAAATTACACCACAGTGACCAGGAAACAATGGCAAACAACTTGGCAGTTAAGCCATGATAAAGGACAAATTATTATTCCAGGGCTAAAAATCCAAAGGGGGAAATTCCAGGGTGACTCTCTGTCACCGATGCTCTTTTGCCTTGCCCTTAACCCATTAAGCTGTCTGCTTAACAGATTAGGTCATGGCTATAATTTAGCATCTAGAAACCAAAGTATAAAGACTTATCTTCTCTTTGTCGATGATTTAAAACTGTATAGCTCATCAGATGAGGAACTGAAAGCACAACTGCAAGTAGTCAAAACTTTTTCAGATGATATAAGAATGTCATTTGGTCTTGATAAATGTACAAAAGCAACCTTTAAAGTAGGAAAGCTGCAGCACCAAGAAAACATCAGTTTTGGACAATAATGTGATATAAAAGAACTTGAGCAAGAGGAAGTGTATAAATATCTGGAAACTGATGAAGGATCAACAAGAAAACATGAACAAATGTGAATAAAACTTAGTAAGGAATACTTTAGAAGACTTGAATCATTCCTGAAAACAGCACTGACATCTAGGAACAAAATTCAAGCTCTAAACCAATTTGCTCCTCCTGTCCTAACTAGCAGTTTTGGAGTGATTGACTGGCCCCAAAAGGTGTTGATAAATTAGATAGGATATCAAGAAGGATGCTTCATGCTCATCAAATGATTTATAAAAAACAGTGCATACCAAGATTATATATTCCCCGTTCCGGAGGAGGTATGGGCCTACTTGAAATTGATTACATGCATAGATCTACAATCGTGGGACTGCATACATATCTGCTGACCTCACAAGACCCAAACATATTGAAAGTTTTGAAACATAAGTAGAATAAATCAAAGATGACTTCTCTTCTTAGTCTAGCAGAAGCGTATCGGAGTCAAGTGGGAATGGAAATCAAACCAGAACTAAATAAAAATCAGGCAGCAACTGAAAGAATATAAGGTGAAGGATCAGATGAGAAGGCAAGAAATGTGAAAAATGCATAAATATAGTTGCAAGTGTAGAAAACTCCTGAAAGAACCTCATGCTGATCAGGACTGTACACAGTAATGGTTAAGGACAGGCAAATTCAAACCAAAATTTGAAAGGTGACTCAAGACATTGGGCTAGTACACACTGGTTTACAAAGTCCATTGAACATGTGAAAAAAACAGACAAATGTAGATTTTATAAAATAGAATTGGAAACAGTCACACACTTTGTTGCTGGTTCAGATATACTAATGGCAGAAGTACTGTATACTGAAAGGCATAATAATGTGGCAAAACTTTGCACTGGGGCTTGTGCAAACATTATAATACTGAAGTATCTGAAAAACACTGAAAACATGAGACACAAAGCAGCATAGAAAATAATGAAGTCTACATCATATGGCATCACCCATTACCAACAGTTCAAAAGATAGATGCGAGAAAACCAGATATAGTTGTCCGTGAAAAGAAGACAAAAGTAGCATTGATCATTGAAATCTCTACATGCAGTGACCACAGTGTCTTGCATACAGAGAGACACAAAGTCATAAAATATTGGGATTTGCAGGCAGAAATGAGAGCAATGTGGAAGAAAGATACCCAGACAGTTCCAATAGTAGTAGGAGCAAGTGATCTTTTAAAAAAGACTCTACAATCAAATTTAGCTATTTTACCAATGCATGTAACTCCGTACGAATTGCAAAAGGAGTCATTAATGGGCACATTGCGGGTGCTGCGAAGAGCACTTCTGCGTGACATCAACTATTGAAACAATACTGATTTCATGAACTTTAATCCTACTTTGACTTAGGAATGGGGTCCATTCCCGTCATGGCATTAGAAACACAAAAGACTTGGAGAAATTAAAAAAAATGAAGAGGATGGGCCCTCCTTTTGTAGAAGGAAGTAGCAGTCCCAAAAATCACAAAAACTGATAGGCCAAAAAAGTAGTCAAAAGTTTTTCAGATGATACAAGAATGTAATCTGCCCATGACAAAGATGCAAAAGCAACTTTTAAAGCAGGAAAGCTGTAGCACCAAGAAAACATCAGTTTGGGACAAGAATGTGATATAAAAGAACTTGAGCAAGAGGGAATGTATAAATATTTGGGAATTGATGAGGGATCAACAATAAAACATGAACAAATGTGAATAAAACCTAGTAAGGAATATTTTAGAAGACTTTAATCCTGAAAACAGCATTGACATCTAGGAACAAAATTCAAGCTATAAACCAATTTGCTCTTCCTGTCCTAACTTATAGTTTGGGAGTGACTGACTGGCCCCAAAAGGTGTTGGATAGATTAGACAGGAAAACAAGAAGGATACTTTATGCTCATCAAATGATTTATAAAAATCAGTGCATACCAAGATTATATATTCCCCGTTCCGAAGGAGGTATGGGCCTACTTGAAATTGATTACATGTATACATCTGCAATTGTGGGAGTACATACATATCTGATGACTTTACAAGACCCACACATAGTGAAAGTTTTGAAACATGAGGAGAATAAATCTAAGATGACTTCCCTTCTTAGTCTAGCAGAAGCACATTGGCATCAAGTGGGAATGAAAATCAAACCAGAAGTAGATAACAATCAGGCAGCAACTGAATGTGCCAAAAAACAAAAGAAAGAATATGAGGTGAAACATCAGATGAGAAGGCAAGAAATGTGAAAAATGTATAAATATAGTTTCAAGTGTAGAAAACTCCTGGAAGAACCTCATGCTGATCAGGATTGAATGCAAAAATGGATAAGGAGAGGTGAATTCAAACCAAAAGATGAAAGGTTAATATTGGTGGCCCAAGATAGTGGGCTACGTACAAGTTGGTTTATAAAGTCCATTGAACATGTGGGAGAAACAGACAAATGTAGGTTTTGTAAATAGAATTGGAAACAGTCACACACCTTGTTGCTGGTTGTGATATACTAATGGCAGAAGGACTGTATACTGAAAGGCATAATAATGTGGCAAGACTGTTGCACTGAGGATTGGGCAAACATTATAATACTGAAGTAACTGAAAAACACTGGAAATATGAGCCGGAAAGCACCATAGAAAATGATGAAGTCTACACAACATGGGATCACCCATTACCAATAGTTCAAAAGATAGATGCAAGAAAACAGATATAGTGGTCCTTGAAAAGAAGACAAAAGTAACATTGACCACTGAAATTGCTACACCCAGTGACTACAGTGTCCTGCATACAGAGAGATTCAAAGT
Organism: Protopterus annectens; assembly: GCF_019279795.1. Taxonomy (NCBI): domain Eukaryota; kingdom Metazoa; phylum Chordata; order Ceratodontiformes; family Protopteridae; genus Protopterus; species Protopterus annectens. The sequence continues at coordinate 1,099,520,284 of NC_056733.1, forward strand.
CATAAAATGTCAGGATTTGCAGACAGAAATGAGAGCAATGTAGAAGAAAGATACCCAGAGAGTAATGGATCTTATTAAAAAGAGTCTACAATCATATTTAGATATGTTTCCAATACATATAACTCTACGAATTGCAGAAGGAGTCATTATTGGGCACATTGCAGGTGCTGCGAAGAGCACTTCTGGCTGACATCAAAGATTGAAACTATACTAATTTCATGAACATTAATCATACTTTGATTTAGGAATGGGGTCCATTCCTGTCATGGTATTAGAAACCCAAAAGATCTGGAGAAATTAAAAAATGAAGAGGATGACCCTCCTGTTGTAGAAGGAAGTCGCAGTCTACAAAATTCATAAAAACTTATAGGCCAAAAAACAGCCATAAAGACAATAGAGTGGACTATTGAAGATAAGAAAGAAATTATGTATTGTTACTATCATGCAAGAAGCTCAGAATTTCTTGACAGAAGATATACAAACATTTTAAAAAAGAAATTAGAGGAAAGAAAAATACTTCCATAAGAAAAACTGTCAGAAGCTTCAGATAAAAATTTGTGTTCATTAATGCAACAGCTTTATAGAAAACATTATAGAGAGCAGGAAACCTTGGGCCTTTTGAAAAAAGAAGTGAGAGAGGAAGACTAAAAATATAAAGAACAAAATCTAAAACTTTTGAAAGGTATAAAAAGGAAATATGGACATAGGCTTATAGGATCATAGGAGGTTAATAGGCTAATGGCCCTGGGGCCCTTACAAGCCTAGCCAAGAGTTTATCCTCAAAAAGAAACCTCAGTCAGCACCTGTCACCACTGTCAGTGATGGAGGTAGGTGGAACCCCTGGGATAAATATGTGGCTTCCCATCCACTCATTAAGGTTGCACTTGAAGAGGGTTAGTGAGGTGCTCTGTTTGACATGTATGGGAAGTCCATTCCAGAGAGGGGCAGCCTCTGGGAAACAAACTTGTCTCTCCAGCAGGTTTTGTTGATGTCACATATTAGATTCAAGCCTTTTGAGCTGGTAGTGCATGAGGAGTTAGACTTATGGATATGGAGCATCTCTAGAAGGGCAGGGTCCAAGATTGCCTTGTAGGTGAGATACAGATTACCTACAATCTTTATGATATGGAACTGAGTGATAGTGATTTGAGCCTGTTTGCATAGGGTAGGTGTTGGAGGCCATGGATTCTCTTTGTGAGGTATTTCAGTGGCCTTGCACTTGGTGCTGATGTTTGGAGAGGTACATCCCAAATGAGGCGTTATACTCAATTATTGGTCTAATGAGGGAGGAGTATAGAGAGGTAATAACCTCCTTTTTTTCTGGATGCAATCCCTTTACTTATGAGATGAACCAAGTAAAAGGCTTTTCTGACCACTGCTGCTACATGATGGTCAAATGTGAGGTTGTTATCAACCTGAGTGCCCAGGTCTCTCACCACAGGTTGTGTGCTTAGGGGATTGTCGTTGATGTGGTAATCAGTAGGGGTCATGTTTTTGCCGAATGGTACGGTGATACTTTTTTTTGCCTTTAGCTTGAGGCCATGACTTTGGCACCAGTCATTAGTTGCTGTGAGACCCTCATGCAGTATGTTTGGGGAGTCAATGACAGCACCCAACTTACAGTCGTCTGCAAACCTGGTCAGCCACAGGCCTTTTATCTTTGCCTGGACCACTGCAAAATAGATGCCAAACAGTAGGGGTCCCAGGACAGATCTCTGGGGAACTTCACTAGTGACAGGTCTGTTATCGGAGTTGGAAGTGTCTATTTTGACTTTGGGGGTCCTGACAGTGAGCCAGTTGGCCATCCACCTGATGAGACAGGGATTTACACCAAATTCTGTTAGCTTTTTGATGATGCCCGAGTGGGGGATTGTGTCAAAGGCTTTGGCTGTATGTACTGACTTTCCCTCATCCAGGGCCTTGGTGACTGTCTCAAAGAAGTCAACCAGGTTCAACAGGCAAGATCCGCCCTTGACAAATCCAAACTGGGTGGGGTCAAGTGCTTGGAGATTGCCTATGTCCTTGTTTATGAGATCCATAATAATATGTTCCATGGCTTTACAGATCAGACTTGTCAAGCTAATGGGGCGATAGTTTCCAGGGTCAGTAGTGGCACTACCTTTGTGCAAGGGGATGACAATGGCAGTTCTCCAGTCTGCTGAAATGAAGCCAGTACTTAGGCTGTGGTTGAATAGGGTGCTCAACGGTGAAGCAGAAATAGAGATCTGATATGGTGCAATATTTATGCAAAGGACAAAGCCAAATTAATCAACACAAAAAAGTCAGTCCCAAAGATACTCAAAGAGAAATAAGGCAAAGGCATCCAGATATGGAAAATGTTCATAATAACAAAACATAAGATCACAAAGAGGGAACGTAGAACAGAAGGTGAGTGAAGCAGAAGTTAAAAAAATAGACGTTGAAGTTATGGAACACTTGCAAAGTGAAGGATTTGGTGTAGAAAGTCTAACGCATGTTACATCATCACATGATGGAACGAGTCCCCAAAGTAAGGAGAAACAGGAGGAGCAGGAGACATCAGAAGAAAAAATATGGACATGGGAAAGAAAAAGAGATTTAATATGGTGCAATATTAATGCAAAGGAGAAAGCAAAACTAATCAATACAAAAAGAGCAGCACCAAAGATATTTGAAGAGAAATACAGACAAAGGAATCCGGATATGCAAAATTTTACAATACAAAAAAATAAGAAAACAAAGAGGAAAAGTAGAAAAGAAGATTAATAATGGAAACGTTAAAGAAATAGAAACCGAGCTTATGGATTACCAGTGAAGTGAAGGATTTAATGCAGAAAATCTAACTCAGATAACATCACAGCAGAATAGAGAAATGGATTCCCAAATTAAGGAGAAACCAGTGGAACGGGAAACATCTGATCAGCTTCCATATGAAGATACTTTGGAGCCTTCCGTAGGAAACCAGTACAAATATTCAGTTGCAGTTGCACAGCAAGGGAAGGAACAGGAAACTGTGACAACTCTGACACAGTCAGTTTTGTCGAGTAATAGGCCAGTGAGTTCCCATATGAAAGAGCAATGGATGACACAGGATGAAACTGAAGAGAAAGTGGCACAGGAAGATGCTCTAGAACGTTCTATAGAATACCCACAGGAAATGGAAAACAAAGAATGTGCCCTCAGTTTAGAATAAAATGATCTAAGAGAAGAGTTGCTTGATTTAATAGAGATAGAGATAGACAGATATATTAAGATCAGTGAAAAAACAGACTACAGAAAGTCAATAAATCCCAAAATGTTAGAAGTTTGATAAAACAAATGAACACAGTAATTGGGACTGTTCATAGAAATTCATGCATCCATCTTCAACCCCTTTTGCACATGGGATTGGGGTGTCACTTCAACAGTGTCAATCATCTCAAGCCAAGGTTTACACTGCCAGCTGGTTAGCCCTGCCACTGTAGTTCATCCATACCACTCCCTCACACATGCTCCTATGACTAATTTAGAGTGTCCAATCCACCTACTGCATGTCTTTGGAAAGTGGGAGGAAACACACACAACTGCAGGGAGGACATACAGACTCTGCACAGAAGGCACCCCAGCCAAGAATCGAACTAGAGAAAATCTTGGTGTGAGGTAATAACACTAACCGCTACCCCACCGCAGCCACCTATATGCATACAACTAGAAATACATGCAATACAAATACAAACAGAAATGAATACAATAGCACATAACAAACAGAAATTCATGCGATATAACAGAAGTAAATAGGCTATGTTACTGTGCAGCTAAATTGTATATGCCACGGTGGTGCAGCGGTAGTGTTGTTGCCTCACAGCAAGAGGTTCTCCTGTTTGATTCTTGGCTGGAGTGCTTTCTGTGTGGAGTCTGCATGTCCTCCCCATGGTTGGGTGGCGTTCAAAAGACATGCGTAAATGGGCGTGCCTGCATTGTTGGTTGGACATCGAGCTGGCACCTCGGCTTCTGTGAAAATCTACTGCCAATCATTAGCGGACCGGAGTTCCGCTGTGGCGACCCCTAACCAGGAAAAGCCAAAAGACAAACAACAACAACAACTTTGCAGCTAAATTAATAACAGATAAAGTCTTACCACAAAAACACAGGGCAGTAAGGAAAAGGAAGTGGAGAAATCGAATGCCATCATGGAAGTATCGACTAGAGAAAACTATAAAGAATCAAGACAAGAAGTGTCACTGTTAGAACAGTATAGAAGAGTGAACAGATCAACAAAAATAATGAAAATAAATAAATTCACCTGGTGAATGAATGTTGGTATATCCAATCCAACAAATAACGAACAAACAATATACCAGCCAAACATGGCCTTAAACAATCAATGAATGTTTATTATGTTAAACCAGATATACTAGTCTATGAAAAAAGACAAAAGTAGCATTGATCATTGAAACTGCTACACCCAGTGACTACAGTGTCTTATGTACGGAGAGAGACACAAAGTCATGAAATACCAGAAATTGCAGGCAGAAACCAGGGCAATGTGGAAGAAGGATACCCAGATAGTTCTGACTGTAGGAGCAATGGGTCTTATAAAAAAATAATTTACAATCATACTTAGATATGTTGCTGATACATGTAACTGTATGAATTACAGAAGGGGTCATTACTGGGCACATTGTGGGTGCTGCAAAGAGCACTTCTGGCTAACATCAAAGACTGAAACAATACTCATTTCATGAACTTTAATCATACATTGAATTAGGAATGGATTCTATTCCTGTCATGGTATTATAAACTCAAAAGACTCGGAGAAATAAAAAAAAAAAAAAGAAAAAGGCATGGAATGGTAAAGCCCCTGGAACATAGAAAATCAGAGGTAAGCCAGTAACTGGCCCCTCCTGAGATAAAACTGTTTACTAAAACAAGTTATTTTAATCATGGAATATGAAAAGAAAATGTTTGACTTTTGAATGGAACTTCCAGTACCCCTCAGCAATCTATGCTGCCGTCACTGCCACTGGACCATCAAGAACCAATAAAAAGTTAAATTATGACTGAGTACTCTGTCAGGGCTATTTTCCTTTCAGCTAAAAATCTCTAGCATGTTTTCTTTAAGGCACCTGTGATGGTCTGAGAAGGGAGAAGCGTGAACTAATCAGGCTTGTGAAAATTATCAGACACAAAAATGTTTCATATAATGGTATGAACTGTATCAAGGAGAATAATATTCCTTGTTTAGGAAACTAGTGTTTGAAGTAAGAGCCTCACTGCTGAAGTGATGTAGGAATAATAAAGGTTTCAACAGTTATAAAGATGATTTCAAATCCCTGGAGGTTAATTAACTTAAGAAAAAAAATTAAACTAGATACCGTGTTAGCAATTAGCCAGGTATGAAGCCTTCTCTGTCCTTCTGCTGACAGCTAGATCTTGCAGGTTTCTCTGCTCCCTGTAGACTTTACACTTGAATCCCTGCTTCCCAACAACATTTTGTAACACAATAATTATAAATAATTGCCAGTAAGCAGCTTTAACTGCACACAGTCAAATCAGTTACTATAAACTCTGAAAACAAAATTCTTCCATCTTAACAAGTTTGGCCTAAATCCCTAAATAGAGTTACTCTACATGCCTCAGTAAACTCTGGGTGAAGCTCAGAAATGGCTTGTATAATATGGAACATACCCCACTTTAGTGCTGATTCATTCAAAGGCAAGTTACACAGACTGGATCCACAAACACTAGTATAAGTTAATATGATTCAGAAACTATAAGCACAAGTAATATACTTGAGCAAAGTTCTGAAATACCTATCAGAAGGCTGCAGTTAACACACTGGATTAAGTGTGATGTAGCCAACTGGAAAAAAAGTACTTCCCTTTGTAGGCACAAGTGCATATTTAAGCATTGTATTTAACAACAGTGACTTCATAACTCCTGGTGAAAGGGCTCATGCCAGCTTGAAAGTGCAAGTAATTTCAAAACCTATGTTGGTCTAATAAAAGGTATTAAATCACATCTGTGTTCCAGTGTTTTGTGTTTTCTGTTAGTAGACCAACCTGTAATTTTTTTAATTAGTACTTAGGATGGATTATTTTCATTGCTTTTTTTACAGAAAAACAACTACACTAAGTTTAATTGGCCACAAGATTTCACCTCATGCTACTAACTGAGGTTTCTGTGTTACAGAGTGCATCACTGGTTTCAGCTGTCTAGAATTTCATAAAATAACCAGATTTTTGCCTCATATTTTTGGTCTGTTCCTCATAATTTTTTTTTTGTTGTTTATTTTTTTTTCTGGCAAATCATTGAAGATTTAAGTCACTAAATAATAATGGATGTTTAAGTTTCATACTTCGGATACATTATTCTAACAACTTTCTAAGTTTATAAGTAATATTTAAAATTTTTCCCCGATTTGGAGTCCTTGTCCTCCCACCCCACGCCAATTAATTTGAGCTTTACCCAGAATTTTTGCGGTCAGAGTTTGGTTCAGTACTCGGTTCACAGGCAGGAATTAAAAGCGCAGGTTTAATAGGCCTGATGGATGATTACCCCACTAAGTACTTTATGGGTCCCCATCTGCTCACAATCTACAATACAGTAAATATGAAAGTAGAACAGAAATGTCTGAAAACACATCTGTTTGATAGCTAAAATGCATGCAGAAATAGTTTTATAGGTAGGTACTAGGCTATCTGCCCGAGGGCATTTATAAGCCTAACCAGAGTGTGTCAGCTTTCGCTGTCCCATTGATTAATTAACTGAGCCTCTGTCAAGCAGAGCCAATGAAGTGATCAATGCTGGGAATCACACTGCCATCTGTAGGACAGCAGTTCAGTTGTGTAATTTCATATGGTTATCTAGGGCAATCATTCTGTAGAGTTGTTGGAATCTGAAGTTAAACATGTCCTGTAATGTATGTGCAGTCCAGCAGTAGTGTGTGTGTGTGTGTGACAACATTATATACCGTTGTCTGCACGGGATATCATGGCACCACGGCTATTTTTGTTATTATGTTCACCCCACAGACATGCTCTACTCTATCAGTTGTACATTACCGAACATCAGGATGCCAAAACATGCACTTTTAAAAATAAATCATTCAGTAAACTAGTATATTTTAACACTATTATTTGTTGTAAAGTAGCATGTACAACATTTCTAGAAACAAAATAGAGTGAGACTGCAAAGCAATAAGTTTGAGAAATAGCTTAATGAAAAGGTAGTGACACTTGATTGCTATAATCTTTGCCCAACACTTTTTTTACATCTGACCACAGAATAAACCCTGACTTGAAACAAGGCAGTGGCCAGACATCAAAAGCTGCAGTCACAGTATAGTCCATAGTGTAAAAGGTGGCCCACTCCCAATGATATCAGGCCTCTGAAAAAAAAAATAACCTAGGTTTTCAAATCATCTTGAAGCTATGTATCTGTCAGCTCAGTATTTCATAGGTAGGTACTAGGCTATCGGCCCAAAGGCCTAAGTAAGTCTAGCCAACAAGATTCCCTGGCTTGCGCCACCCAAGAAAGTTAATTTCCTGTGCCCCTGTTGAACAGAGCTACAGAAGTGATCCCCAGGGTGTATTTCCTATTTCCCATCCACTCATCAAGATTTTTCTTTTAGAGTGCTAATGAGGAACTTTGCTTGACATAGATGGGTAGCTTGTTCCAGAGTATAGGAAGTCTCTGGGACAGGAATCTATCCCTCCAGCATGTCCTGTTTATTGTGGTGACAACGTTTAGGTCCCTAGAGCATGTAGCTTGGAGGGATTGGGATTTCTTTAGGTGTAGTATGTTCATCAGTTTTGGGTTTAACATAGCTTAATATGTTAGGCAGAGATCTCCTCGGAGTAGGCGATATGTTACAGAGTAAAGCTGGAGTTTTTTGAGACGGTCAGTGTAGGGCATCTCTTTGAGGCCAGTAATCCTCTTTGTGAGTACTTCTGTGGCCATTCAAGCTGCTGCAGATGTCTTGTGAGGTACATTCCAAAAGAGGCATTGTACTCTATAATGGGTCTAATGAGTGCCGAGTAGAAGGGAAAAATGACCTCTTTTTTCCTGGATGAGAACCCTTTGTGATGAGGTGTGCCACATAAAAGGATTTCCTGACTATTGTGGCGATGTGATTATCAAAGGAGAGACTACTGTCCACCTGGGTCCCAAGGTCTCTTATCACACATTCAATGTTAAGTAGACTGCCGTTCATGTGGTAGTTCATGGGTACAGAGTTTTTACCAAAGGGGATGACAATGCACTTTTTGGCATTGAGCTTGGGGCCATGCCTCTGACACCAGGCATCTGTCTCAGTGAGGCCCTTCTGTAGGATGTCCACATCATTTGGAGACTTGACTATGGCTCCTAGTTTGCAGTCATCTGTGAACTTCATTAGCCAGAGGCCTTCTGTGTTAGCCTTTACTTCAGAGAAGTAGATACCAAACAGGAGAGGTCCCAGGACTGAACCCTGTGGTACTCCACTTGTCACTGGTTTGAAGTCAGATTTGGAGTCTTCAACTTTTACAGTGTGGGTTCTTTCAGTGAGCTAGTTGGCAACCCATCTTATGATGTACGGATTTATACCTAGTTTAGTGAGTTTAGCTATAATTCCAGAATGGGGGATGGTGTCAAAAGCCTTGGCGAGGTCAAGATAGGCTGTGTGAACCACCTTACCCTCGTCTACGGCTTTGGTGACTGCCTCTAAGAAGTTGATCAGGTTCAGAAGGCATAATCTGCCTTTCACAAACTCGAACTGGGTGGGGTCCAGAGGTTGGAGGTTACCAATGTCTTTGTTTATGAGTTCCATGATGATACGTTCCATGGACTTGCAGACCAGGCTTGTTAGGCTAATAGGGCGATAGTTCCCAGGATCAGTGGTGGCTCCCCCTTTGTGGAGTGGGATAACTGTTGCTGTGCACCATTCAGTGGGCACAAAGCCTGACGTGAGACTATAATTGAACATGGTGCTTAGGTGGGGAGCCAGTTCTTTCTGAAGTTCATGTAAAACGCAGCCTGGGATGTTGTCCGGTCCCATGGATGCTGTGTTTTTGGTTTTAGAGAGTGCAGCTTTTACCTGCATAGATGTGATTACAGGGACTTTGCATTCTTCCTGTATAGATATGGGCCCTGTAGGGGGTGAGAGGGCGGCAAAGTTAGCACTGAACCTATCTGCCAGGATGCTGGCAATATCAGTTGGTTCTGTAATTTTCATGCCGTTGTGCTGTAACTCAGAGCAGATCTGGGTATTGCCATTGAGATTCTTGACATAGCTATAGAATGCTTTGTGGTTGCCCTTAGAATCAGTGGCGATTTTGTTTTCATAGCTAGCTTTGGAGGATCTTATAAGGGATCTCACCTTCTTACTGAGGCTGACCAGGGAGCTCCTCCACTCATGGAATTTTACTCTTTTGCAACAGTTTCTTCCTTCTGTTGTAGAGTTTGTTTATGGCAGGGGACCACCAGATTGGCTTCCTTTTTTTGGAGGGTAGCATCTTGGTTCAGTTTGGGATAGCACGATCCATGCACTCGTGTAAGTGCTTATAGAGTGCATTTGTGTAGGATTCAGCAGTCATAACTGTATTGTCCATCTGCATGGGTGTCATGAAGTTCACCACTTCTGTCTTAAGAAGCTTGAAGTTGGCTTTGGAAAATTTTTTTACCGTGGTTTCCTTAATGGTGGGTGGGGGCGGGATGCGGATATCTAGAGTGATTAGCTTATGGTCGGATCTGACCAACAAGGAGTTGACTTCACTCATGTTGGTAATGACTAAGTCTAGGATATTGTTGCCCCTGGTGGGGGTGTGGATTAGTTGATCCAGGGCATTGGAATTTATGAATTCCAGAAAGTGCTGAGTGAAGGAGTTGATGTAGTTTTCCCAGTTAATGGTGGGGTAGTTGAAATCGCCCATTATTAGGGTGTCTGGTTGAACCCTAATATTTTCCAGTATATCAAGAAAAGAGGAGTGGGAATCTTGGGGCATGGTGGGGGATCTGTAGCAAGCTACAATTTGGATTGCAATTTTGCCCAGAGTTAGTTTCATTTGGATAACTTCGGGTGCATTATGCTGCGCAACTAGCCTGGAGGTGTGGATATCCTTAATGAATATGGACACACCTCTGCCTTTGGTGTTCTGTTCCAGGCTAGATGGCCGAAAAGTGTGGTATGAGTTATAGCCTGGTAATGCAGAGGTGCTCTCTAGAGCCTTGAACCAGGTCTCAGTCACTGCACAGATATCGATGCTCTCCATTTTAAGGAGTGCCTCGAGTGAGTGCCTTTTGAGATTTAGACTTCTAGCATTGACTAGCATTACCCTCAGTTTTTGCTTGCCTGTTCCTGTTACGGTGGTGAATTTGTCATTTGAACCTTGCCTGAATAAGGCACTATAGGGGCGGCAAGACCCTTAGCCAGTATCTGGAATCCCAGGAGCAACAGGTGCAGGCTATCTCTGGCTAAGCATCGTGGTCTGTCGACCATGTCGTCCCAGGCAGACAGATACTGGATCCCCTTAGAATGACACCAGAAGTTTAGCCAATTGTTGAAGTCAATCATTTTGTCCTTGTACTGCAGTATCATTCTGGGTGAAGGCAGGATGCTACTCAGTGCTAGGGTCATACCTGCCTGGGAAACAAGATCGGAGAGTTCTTCCATGTCTCTTTTCATATAGTCCAGGGAGGTATGTCTCAGGTCGTTCATGCCAACATGGACAATGACAGAGTCATATCTGTACATTTTGTGGAGTGACCTGAGTGCGTGGGTTATGTGGCAGATCCTGGTACCTGACAGGAAGCTAACAGTAACCTTCTCCTTGTTTAGACTGGTGAGTGGGACATCAGTGTGCCTGACTATAGAGTCACCTGTGACTAGTGTGTTGGGTACGTTGTTTTGCCTTATGGGCTGTGGTTTATTGGCATACTGAGTCTGTGGGCTATGTGTCATTTGGATTGTGCCACAGAAATTACATCAGTTTTAAGTAGAACCACAGACAGCTACTTAACAAATAAGCCATAAAGACTGCAGATAGAAAACTATCTCCGAAAGTGTCTTGGAGAAACAGGGATGAAATGCATAGATAATTTTCTGGAATATTCCGTAAGTGAGAGAGTAGACATGGTGTGACTACTGCAAAAAATTAAAGCTATAGCATTTTATTATGAATTAATAAATACTAGGTGCACACAATCTGTATATGTACCGCAAAGAGTTTTATGCAGCTAGGGAACAGTGGTTAATATTTAATGGTTGTTTCAGACCTATGTTTTATAAACTGCTAAATGAATAAATTATAGTTAAAATCATGAAAAAGCTGTACAAGACATAAACACAGAGCATAATGCAAGCTTCTGACCTTTCTCTGTCTGCATCCTTTCTTTTTACATTGACATTATCACAAGTAGAACAGCTAAACATAGGAATGCATTCTGTCTGCCAAGGATGGATCTTCAAGCAGCTGCTTTGGAGGGTATTGTGTCAATCCAGTGATTATCAACCATATGAAGGCTGCTAGAGCAATAGTGAATGAATAAACAGATTATGTACTTCAGTGATTAAGAGTCAATGTGAAGCACTGCAGCAAAAACAAACCACATATCTGTATTTGTATAGATATTATTCACAGTGTTGCCGATTGCTTTGTGCTTGATGACCATAGAGTTAGTACATATAAGAAAAGAGATATGGGGAAGCATAACCCCCTCCCACAAAGAAACATTTTGTGTGGCATTTACAAATAGTAGATGTTGTTTCATTTGTTTCACATATTACTTCTTTAAAAGGTTTCAAAAATGTTTGTATTTCCTGGATGGTAATGTATATCATCTCCTTTTCAGATATGGTGCATTCTTTTTTTTCAGTATTATTGGTTGCAGTGAGTAGAGCGTTGATTAAATGACATAAATCTATGCTATAATTATGGAATTATATTAAACATTTAGATGCACAGCTTTCTAAAGAAAATGTATATATTTCTCAGTATCTTCTTAATAATATTGAGTAGATATGACCTCATAAAGGATACACTATGTATAAAGTCTTCAAAATAAGTATTATGATTATGCAAATAGTGTATTATATGCAACTCTGATTTATCTTTGTTCCCTTGCATTCTGTTTTTGCATGTACATTGGAGGTAACTATATAGCCAATCCTGTCCATTCTACTTATGTGTTTCTTTGGTGTCCTGCTCTCCCACCACCCATATATGCATAGCAAATGCTCTCAAATCTAGGTAAACTGAGTTATGGGCAAACACACAACATTTCAAGCATTTTATCATAAATTCTAGCAGTCAATGGTAGTTAGATAAAAAATCTTGATATCAGCAACTTTTCTGTTGGTCAGAGAGAAATATATTGTAGTTTATCTCACCTAAAACCAACATACACTACATTCTAGTTTATGGTTTATAGGGTCAGTGCTTTGTGCTCACACAGAATCATTTTTTTCACTTTACTTGTCAAGATGCTATATCTGTGCGATGACAGGACGTACTGCCAGCCATGCTAGGAGTAGGGTAGTGGATGTATGACTTGTGCCAGCACAGCTAGCTGGAATTTTGTAAATAATTATATGTCATTTCTATCTCAAACTGATTTGTACAGATGCTTGTGCTGAAAATGTATTTGTGAGGTTTGCTTGTGTTAAAATGTATCAACAGTGCACCCTGCTGGAATGAAAAGAAATGTATGTGTATTATTGTAAATGAATTAAATGTATATGTTTTAAAAGAGAATACTGGGACAGCAGAAGACAACCAGATAATTTATTTTAAGAAAACTAAGGGAAATGTAAATGAGCTGTTAAACCATTAAAACATTACCCCACAGTGCTAAATAGGTTGAGACAGTGAGTCTGGAAGAAGCCTTTATTCATTAGCTCAATAAAAAGAGGGGTTGCTCCAGGCACTGCCATAAACATTTAGATGTGCATTGTAGCCATCTATGCTAAATTCCTATCTCAGCTTCAAAGGGGAATACTGTGAGAACCTAGATTCAGGTCACCAGATGAGGTCATTCTGCAAGTCATCTTGGATATTATATTTTACAGGGAGTAATTTCTGAGTATTGAGTATTCTGTTTGGGGGAACTTGACTAGAAAGGATACTCGCATATTTCATTGTGCCTTGTTCTATCAAGTAAGTTATTACAGAATAGTAATGCTCCTAGATTCAGTCAGGAATACAATGAAGCTTAGTTTAGAGATTATTTTTCTTCATTTGTATGAGTTTATCCATCGATGTTATTTTCAATATTTCCTGTAATTTGAACTCTGTGGTTTACTTTAAATATATATATAGTATTTTCTTGGTCTTGTATAATTTATTATCAAATATATTTAAACTTTTTATTGTGGCTGGTCCTTTTTAGAAAATATTTAAGCTTTGAGAGTATTTCCATATATTTATTTGGTGATACTTCTGGCTGCTCCTGAAAGCCTTGCTGTTTGGTTAGCATTACCATTTGTATTAATATTAACTTCACTCAGCATAACTGGATATCCTTTAAAGAGCCTTATAGTAACTGACTTGTGGCAGTGAATCTACATTATATTCTGGGCAAAATTGGTACAGCTGGTAATCTGTGCAAGCCTTTCCCAGGTGTGTGTGTGTGTGTGTGTGTGTGTGTGTGTGTGTGTGTGTGTGTGTGTGTGTGTGTGTGTGTGTGTGTGAAAATTAAATTTCAAAGAGTGTGTGTGTCAGCTACTTGGGGCAGGGCCAGTGGTGAGCCTTATTGGAGACCTGTGAAGAGGCAGATAGAAACACCCATAACCTGGGCTGAGGGTGTGCCCTATGTGCTCTTAAGGGAAATTGTTCTTGATGCAGGGTGGTCTGCATCTGGAAATATTGAATGTATCTATTTGTATTCCATGTACATATCCTTCTCCAGTGTCAGTGGTGAGGATTCAGGCTGCTTGATTACTGGCCCAGTGTGGGGATGTCACACATTGGTGAGCCATGGTGGGATATTAATTGGATTCCTGTAGTCTGTAAGCAGTTGTCACTAAAAAAGGTGTACTGTCAAGCAGCCATAAAGTAGACTTTCAGAGTTTCATAGCACAATATTTTTATTTATTTACTTTTTGTTAGCTTAGTAAGTCAGGGAGAGCAGGCAAGGATGTCAGCAGAGGATTATGGCAAGCTGACATGGAACCAGTAAGCTGAGATGTGCCAAACCAAAGGACTGGTGCATGCCAACCTGACTAAAGGGGAAAGGATTGCAGCCTTAATCACAGTTGCAGCACAGACCAGCAACCAAAAAGAGAACCAGTCTGGCACTGGGGATGTACAGCTCTCAGTAACAGGACAGTTCAATTTCTCCTCAGAGGACTTAAAAATCCATCTAGAGTTAAAGAGACTTGAACTTGAACTGGAGGGAAAACATATTGAATTAGAATCAGCAGAGAAACTAAGGCATTTGGACTCCAAAGAAAATGAGAGACTGGAATGTTTGGAGGTGAAATAAAAAGAGAGACTGAGATGTTTGGAGGCCAAACAAAAGGAGAAGCAGCAGCAACATGAGAGGAAGAAGCTGACTCTTAACCAGGGTCATGTAGTTAATGGTGAAGGGAATAACCAAACCCCAGAAGCAATAAGAAGTAGATGAGACCAGATGGCTTAATGGTTAAGGTCTTCACTTCCTATGCACAAGGTGCAAGGTTCGATCCTGACTTCTGACCAATGCCTGTTTGGAGTCTGCATGTTCTCCTTGTGTCTCCATGGGATTCCTCTCATGTCCGAAAACCATGCTGAGTGTTTCCATCTCAAACTCACCAATCAATGGAAAGTAGCACAGACCCCTATGGTGCCCTATAGGGGAAAAAATTGTACAGACCAACTGCTTTGGGAATCTACTGTGGTGCACAGTATCCTCAAGCTAGGAGAACACGGATCATAGACTGCACACGGTGGCAGGGATAGTCACTCGATGGGTGATTCGATCATGTTGACTAATGTCGCCAAAAATGGGCATGGGTAGTTACCAGTGATAAGTGGATTGAGGACCCAGTCTACTCTGACCCACGCCAGGGACCCTTGCTAATGGTGGAAGGGGTATATGTTCCCTATTGGCCAGTGTGTGCCCGCCACAAACCCCCTGGGTCAATAAGCTACTGGCTGGCTGGTGTCTAGTTGCCCAGCCTGGGTTACCTGGGATCGCTCTGTTGAGCAAAAGCTGGATGTAAAACCAACCAACCTGCCAAATATGAACTGAAAATTGCTACGCTTAATGTAGGTTCACTGACAGGACACAGCTTGGAAGTGGATGACATGATGATATGGAGGAGGCTGGACATCCTATGTATCCAAGAGATAAGATGGAAGGGCAGTGCAACAAATCCACTTGGCTTGGGATCCAGAATCTACTACTCAGGTGGCGAACAGGCTGGAAATGGTGTAGGATATGTGGTAGGAGAGAGGCTTCAGAAGGCAGTGAGGGATATCATCAGAATTAATGACAGACTTATGGCATTCAGACTCCAGTGTAATGACAGGGCAGTATTCATTATCTCAGCCTATGCCCCACAGCAGGGTTGTGATAGTGAATAAAAGAGTGCATTCAGACAGCAGTTGCATTCAGACAGCAGTTGCAGGACCTACTAGATAAAGCAGGACAACATGAATTGGTGTTGATAATGGGTGACTTGAATGCACATATAGGGACAGACAGAACAGATATGAGGATTGCCTTGGTCCACATGGGTGGGGCAACAGGAATAAAGAAGGAGAAGCCATTCTAGACTTCTGTCTGACAAATGGCTTGATAGTAGCTAACACATGGTTCAGAAAGAGAGACAGCCACAAGCTCACATACAAGAATAGCCAACATGCAACTCAGGTAGACTTCCTCCTAGTAAGGAAAAGACACTGGGGTAGAATCCAGGATTGCAAAGTCATCCCCAGTGAAACAGATGGCCCACAGCATAAACAACTAGTTGCCACAATCAACTTCAAGCAATGGTCAGAGAAAGCTCTAAGGTCAACAGAGACCAGGTTGAAGACCTGAAAGTTGACTGGAGAGAAAGTGCAGCAGTTCAAGGAATTACTCAGGGCTCTAGCACCCTAAGAAGAGGAGGAAATAGGTGGAGTTGAAGAAGAGTGGCAGTGCCTAAAAACAGCATGTGTTAGGACTACAGAAAAGATATGTGGCCGAGCAAGGTATGGAAATAAGGTACATAAGGAAAGTAGGTGGTGGAATGCAGAAGTCCAGGAAGTCATCAAAAGAAAGAAGGAATTTTGGGAATCTGATTTGGTCTTTAAATCAAATTTATACCAGGAATCAGTTGTATTTTATACTAGATTCCTGGATGACATTTTTATGTTGATTAGAGGTAATGATCAATTAGCAGCCTCCCTAGTTGACTTTCTCAACAAGTCTACCGAGTTCTTGGAGTTTACTTATACTTTTGATAATTGTACTATATCATATCTGGACATAATGTTATCTAAAAGATTAGATTTAAACAGTTACACCTCAAGAGTCTATCGTAAAAAAACATATTCTAACTCCTTTCTTCACTACTCAAGCTGTCACCCGTTTCATCAAAAGAAGGCTGTTATTAAAGGGCAATTAGTCAGAGTGGCCCGGATTGTTACTCTCAATAATGAGTTCGAAGAAGAATGTCTTTTTTTAAAAACAGCTTTTTTAAAGAGAGAGTACCCGGTTGAGCTCATTGACGAAATGATAGCCGAGGTTAAATCTAAGAGAGAAAATAATTATTTTACGCCTTTATTGGCTACACAAACTCTAGGCCCTAACAGCCTATCAGACAACTTGGGTAGTGAAGATATAAATGAAGTCCAATTAAATCATAACTTAGACCCTTTAAATGATGTCCAACTTGGTCAGTTGTCTGATTTTAGGTTTAACATCGATTTAAATTCTGAAAGTCCATTTAACATCCCTAGGATTGACAGAAATAGAGTAATTTCGTTTGCTACAACCTATGCTAAATTGAGTCCAGAATGTATTAACATATTGAACAAAAATTGGAATTTGTTTAAAAATAATACATCTTTAATAAATAAAATAGGCCATAAACCTATGGTGACATTTAGGCGTGGTTTAAACTTGAAGGACTCTTTGAAATTTCAACCCGACTTGTTGAGAAAGACAACTGGGATGTTTAAATGTGAATCGTGTAGTATGTGCAAACATGTACTTGTTAGCAATACA
Organism: Protopterus annectens; assembly: GCF_019279795.1. Classification (NCBI taxonomy): domain Eukaryota; kingdom Metazoa; phylum Chordata; order Ceratodontiformes; family Protopteridae; genus Protopterus; species Protopterus annectens. The sequence continues at coordinate 1,099,537,411 of NC_056733.1, forward strand.
TTTACATTGTGTAATGTATCTTATAAATTACGGGATAAATTTAACTGTAACTCAAAAGGTATCGTTTACTTGGCCAAATGCTCTTTCTGTGCTGCCTTCTATGTGGGTAAAACTGAGCGTAGACTCAGAGATAGGATTTATGAACATATTTATGCAGTTACCCATAAGAAGGCTGACAATGCATTGGCCAAGCATATTATGTGTTTCCCTGACCATGGGTTTAAATTTTTGATCATAGATAGACTATATAATAATCCTAGAGGTGGCCCATATTCACTGAAACTGTTAGAGTTAGAACTGAAATGGCAAATTAAATTAAATGCCAGTAACTACCCAGGCCTTAGTGAAGCTTTATCAATAGGTGTTTTATTAAAATTGAGAAGTTTGGTGAGGTAATTAATATCAATAATGCATTGAATTAATTTACATTAGTCTTAGAATACTTACATAAAAGTAATTGAATAAATATAATAAATAGAAGTTTAGAATTAGTGAACCAGTATATTCCTTTCAAGTGCCTTGAAAATATGACATAAATATTTAGTTTTCATTTCTATATATTTTTTCATTTTTTATTTTTTATTTTCTATTTTTCATTTTAGTTTAGTTATGAATTTTAAATTCATATGATTAGTAATTTAATCAGTACATTTTGGAATTTTTTTAGTTGTTTTTGTCATTGTGTATAAATGAATATATAATTGTATCCACTAGGTGACTAGAAGTTTGTTTAGGATAAAATTGTTAGAAGTTTGACATGTATTTTTATAGTGACCTATTTATTTAGTTTAACAGTGCATCTTTTCTAGTATCATACCCTTTGTTTTTAAAAACTGTGCCTTTAGAAAGATTAATTAATTATTTAATCATTTAATTGATTAATTATGGCACCTTTTTTCATATAAAATATGTTGAAACTATCCGTACCTTGTATTCTGATGAAGGCTATCTATTGTGTGCCGAAAAGCGCTTTAATTAAAGTACGTTGTGTTCCTGTGCAGACTGGTCGTGGATTCTGTTTTTTAGTTTTGGATCTTTTTTGTGGATTTTTCGTTTTCCTAGTTTTATGGCTTCCGATCCGCTTCTAGCTGACTGCTCGAACATGTCAGGCTGCCTATTGAATGAAACTAATGTGTTGGGTAAACCGCTAACAAACACTACTATATCGGACTCTGACACTGTTAACTTTGGACTTCTTTTGGGTAAAATAGATGCACTGTGTAAGTGATTGGACCACGTTGACTCTAATCAGCGTTTGTTTAAAGAATTTATGGAGGTTAAAACTTCTTCTGTCAACGGGAATGGTACTAATTCTGTATACAACGGACAAACTGGTTCCAGTTCTAATTCTGATGTCGGAGATGTCAGTACGCCACCCCCACGGCAAAGGTCACCAGCTTCTATTGCACAAGTGAGTAAGCATCAAGATACAGCGTCGCAAAGATGTTTAAATGCTGTATCTCAACCTTGTGCTATTCCAATTAATAATGCAACTGTTAACTTGAGTGGTGAACAAAATCTAACTGGGTTAAACAGGAATTCACCTAATCTTGCAGCTATCATTAAAGACTGCTTTGTTTTTGGGAATAACTCAGCAGGACAAACACGTCCTAGCACAGTTAACGGAAGTTGTAACCAAGATACAGCAAATATGCCGGACATTGTAAGTAATTTAAAATCTTTAGACAATTCACTGTTAAAACTCAAAAAGACACAGTTGGAAATTCCCTATTTTAAGGAATGTCTTAATGTGAACATTATACCAAAAGGTTTGCGTAGAATGCAATACCCTACTGGACTGGTTAATCAGTCCCCCTTTCATAAAGAACTTTTACAACTTTTTGAGCAACAAGATGTAGAATTACTCAATCTAATGATTAAACATTACTCAATTTTTGTGACTGAATTAACTGAAACAGTATTGGACTTGGACAAACAGGTTAAAAGCCACTCAGAGTTTTTCAGATACAAGTTTGATTATTCTAGATCTATTTCAAGTATTGACAAGCATTTACTCAAATTACAAACTAATAAGTCCAAGAAACTGGAGAGAGACATTAAAGCATATAAGGAAGGCACTGCGTATCCTGCGCCTTCCCCAGCCCAGGCTTGGCAACGACCATCTATTGTTAACTCCACTAACATTGCTTGTAATGCTTGTAATACTTGTGTATCTAATAATGATGACTTCAATAGTAATTTTATGGATGATGAAACTGAATTTCCTACTCTTAGGAGAAGTGAAAGACTTCAGAATAACACTAAGAATAATTATAATTTTAATCAAAGACACAATTGCAATTTTGTAGCAGCCCCTAGTATACCGCTTAATTCAGGATTTAATGGGGCAAGACCAAAACAACAAAGAACTACACATAAATTCAATACAAGATCTAAAAATTTTCAATAGAGGAGGTAACTGGAAATAGTGAATTTTTTGGTCAGCCAGTCTCCCCCTCCTTTGACACACATGAAGTAAATTTAAATATTGATTCTTTGGAAGACCCAGAGGCCTTGTTAGATGATTTAAATGTTTCGGTTGAGCTATCAAAACCTACCATAATGTTTAATAGAAATAAAGATTTTAAAGTTTATAACTTTTCTTCTTGCCCATTGTCTCAAGACCTTGTAGACTTACTATCAAAAGGGCTAACATATGTTCCTTATACCAATTTCAATATTACGTCAGTGATTATAGACCTTAAGAAATATACTAGAAAATTAAATTTTCAATATTTATTTGGCAATATTAATAACATAGGCTCTTTAGGTGAGTACATTATTCCTAGTACGTTCAACCCACCACTCCACCCCATTATACAAACTTTTGAAAATGTTTGTGAGTTAGATTTGAGATTTCTGGCTAATGGAAGAAGGAGAGTGCCCAGTAATCTGGAAGAATTGGACTTAATTAAATTCGTCCACTCACAGAAAATTAGATTATGTAAACCAGATAAGGGGGGCGGTATGGTTATTTTTGATATTGATGATTACAATCACAGAATGAGTCTTTTACTCAACAGTGATTCTTATGTTACAAGTTCTAGGTCAGAGGTAAACTCTGCTTATGGTCTAGTTAAATCATGTATTAATGATTTATTTATTGAGGGACACATTGATAGTGAATTATTAAACTATTTAACTACTTCATTTCCTATTTACCCAAGTTTTTTTGGAATTCCAAAGATCCATAAAGATTTGCATGAGCCACCCATGAGACCATTGGTGGATGGTAGAGGATCACCATTATATGTTTGTGCTAAAGTAATAGATGTCACACTTCAAAAAATAGTTGTCCAGGAAAAACAAATCTGTAAAGATTCCTGGTCTTTCTTAAGCGAGATTAACAAACTAAAATTTGATAGAGACTTTAACTTCTTAACAGTGGATGTAAAGGACCTGTATACTTGCATCCCTCATGACACTGCTATAGAATGGGTCACACTTATGATGTATAAACACCAGCTTCCGAAAAAAGAAATTTATTTAGTGTCTGAACTTTTAGATCTGGTTCTTTCTTACAACTTTTTCATGTTTGACTCATTGTTTTATAAACAGAAAGTAGGAATTGCTATGGGCTCACCGTGCGGAGCTAGTGTAGCTAACCTAGTAATGGCCTTTTGGGAATCTGATTTGGTCTTTAAATCAAATTTATACCAGGAATCAGTTGTATTTTATACTAGATTTCTGGACGACATTTTTATGTTGATTAGAGGTAATGATCAATTAGCAGCCTCCCTAGTTGACTTTCTCAACAAGTCTACTGAGTTCTTGGAGTTTACTTATACTTTTGATAATTGTACTATATCATATCTGGACATAATGTTATCTAAAAGATTAGATTTAAACAGTTACACCTCAAGAGTCTATCGTAAAAAAACGTATTCTAACTCCTTTCTTCACTACTCAAGCTGTCACCCGTTTCATCAAAAGAAGGCTGTTATTAAAGGGCAATTAGTCAGAGCGGCCCAGATTGTTACTCTCAATAATGAGTTCGAAGAAGAATGTCTTTTTTTAAAAACAGCTTTTTTAAAGAGAGAGTACCCGGTTGAGCTCATTGACGAAATGATAGCTGAGGTTAAATCTAAGAGAGAAAATAATTATTTTACGCCTTTATTGGCTACATAAACTCTAGGCCCTAACAGCCTATCAGACAACTTGGGTAGTGAAGATATAAATGAAGTCCAATTAAATCACAACTTAGACCCTTTAAATGATGTCCAACTTGGTCAATTGTCTGATTTTAGGTTTAACATCGATTTAAATTCTGAAAGTCCATTTAACATCCCTAAGATTGACAGAAATAGAGTCATTTCGTTTGCTACAACCTATGCTAAATTGAGTCCAGAATGTATTAACATATTGAACAAAAATTGGAATTTGTTTAAAAATAATACATCTTTAATAAATAAAATAGGCCATAAACCTATGGTGACATTTAGGCGTGGTTTAAACTTGAAGGACTCTTTGAAATTTCAACCCGACTTGTTGAGAAAGACAACTGGGATGTTTAAATGTGAATCGTGTAGTATGTGCAAACATGTACTTGTTAGCAATACATTTACATTGGGTAATGTATCTTATAAATTACGGGATAAATTTAACTGTAACTCAAAAGGTATCGTTTACTTGGCCAAATGCTCTTTCTGTGCTGCCTTCTATGTGGGTAAAACTGAGCGTAGACTCAGAGATAGGATTTATGAACATATTTATGCAGTTACCCATAAGAAGGCTGACAATGCATTGGCCAAGCATATTATGTGTTTCCCTGACCATGGGTTTAAATTTTTGATCATAGATAGACTATATAATAATCCTAGAGGTGGCCCATATTCACCGAAACTGTTAGAGTTAGAACTGAAATGGCAAATTAAATTAAATGCCAGTAACTACCCAGGCCTTAATGAAGCTTTATCAATAGGTGTTTTATTAAAATTGAGAAGTTTGGTGAGGTAATTAATATCAATAATGCATTGAATTAATTTACATTAGTCTTAGACTACTTACATAAAAGTAATTGAATAAATATCATAAATAGAAGTTTAGAATTAGTGAACCAGTATATTCCTTTGAAGTGCCTTGAAAATACGACATAAATATTTAGTTTTCATTTCTATATATTTTTTCATTTTTTATTTTTTATTTTCTATTTTTCATTTTAGTTTAGTTATGAATTTTAAATTCATATGATTAGTAATTTAATCAGTACATTTTGGAATTTTTTTAGTTGTTTTTGTCATTGTGTATAAATGAATATATAATTGTATCCACTAGGTGACTAGAAGTTTGTTTAGGATAAAATTGTTAGAAGTTTGACATGTATTTTTATAGTGACCTATTTATTTAGTTTAACAGTGCATCTTTTCTAGTATCATACCCTTTGTTTTTAAAAACTGTCCCTTTAGAAAGATTAATTAATTATTTAATCATTTAATTGATTAATTATGGCACCTTTTTTCATATAAAATATGTTGAAACTATCCGTACCTTGTATTCTGATGAAGGCTATCTATTGTGTGCCGAAAAGCGCTTTAATTAAAGTACGTTGTGTTCCTGTGCAGACTGGTCGTGGATTCTGTTTTTTAGTTTAGGAATACAATGAAGCTTAGTTTAGAGATTATTTTTCTTCATTTGTATGAGTTTATCCATCAATGTTATTTTCAATATTTCCTGTAATTTGAACTCTGTGGTTTACTTTAAATATATATTTAGTATTTTCTTGGTCTTGTATAATTTATTATCAAATATATTTAAACTTTTTATTGTGGCTGGTCCTTTTTAGAAAATATTTAAGCTTTGAGAGTATTTCCACATATTTATTTGGTGATACCTCTGGCTGCTCCTGAAAGCCTTGCTGTTTGGTTAGCATTACCATTTGTATTAATATTAACTTCACTCAGCATAACTGGATATCCTTTAAAGAGCCTTATAGTAACTGACTTGTGGCAGTGAATCTACATTATATTCTGGGCAAAATTGGTACAGCTGGTAATCTGTGCAAGCCTTTCCCAGGTGTCGGTGTGTATGTGTGTGTGTGTGTGTGTGTGTGTGTGTGTGTGTGTGTGTGTGTGTGTGTGTGTGTGTGTGTGTGTGAAAATTAAATTTCAAAGAGTGTGTTGGTCAGCTACTTGGGGCAGGGCCAGTGGTGAGCCTTATTGGGGACCTGTGAAGAGGCAGATAGAAACACCCATAACCTGGGCTGAGGGTGTGCCCTATGTGCTCTTAAGGGAAATTGTTCTTGATGCAGGGCGGTCTGCATCTGGAAATACTGAATGTATCTATTTGCATTCCATGTACATGTCCTTCTCCAGTGTCAGTGGTGAGGATTCAGGCTGCTTGATTACTGGCCCAGTGTGGGGATGTCACACTGGTGAGCCATGGTGGGATATTAATTGGATTCCTGTAGCCTGTAAGCAGTTGTCACTAAAAAAGGTGTACTGTCAAGCAGCCATAAAGTAGACTTTCAGAGTTTCATAGCACAATATTTTTATTTATTTACTTTTTGTTAGCTTAGTAAGTCAGGGAGAGCAGGCAAGGATGTCAGCAGAGGATTATGGCAAGCTGACAAGGAACCAGTAAGCTGAGATGTGCCAAACCAAAGGACTGGTGCATGCCAACCTGACTAAAGGGGAAAGGATTGCAGCCTTAATCACAGCTGGCTGCAGCACAGACCAGCAACCAAAAAGAGAACCAGTCTGGCACTGGGGATGTACAGCTCTTAGTAACAGGACAGTTCAATTTCTCCTCAGAGGACTTAAAAATTCATCTAGAGTTAAAGAGACTTGAACTTGAACTAGAGGGAAAACATATGGAATTAGAATCAGCAGAGAAACTAAGGCATTTGGACTCCAAAGAAAATGAGAGACTGGAATGTTTGGAGGTGAAAGAAAAAGAGAGACTGAGATGTTTGGAGGCCAAACAAAAGGAGAAGCAGCAGCAACATGAGAGGAAGAAGCTGACTCTTAACCAGGGTCATGTAGTTAATGGTGAAGGGAATAACCAAACCCCAGAAGCAATAAGAAGTAGATGTGACCAGATGGCTTAATGGTTAAGGTCTTCACCTCCTATGCACAAGGTGCAAGGTTCGATCCTGACTTCTGACCAATGCCTGTTTGGAGTTTGCATGTTCTCCTTGTGTCTCCATGGGATTCCTCTCATGTCCGAAAACCATGCTGAGTGTTTCCATCTCAAACTCACCAATCAATGGAAAGTAGCACAGACCCCTATGGTGCCCTATAGGGGAAAAAATTATACAAACCAACTGCTTTGGGAATCTACTGTGGTGCACAGTATCCTCAAGCTAGGAGAACACGGATCATAGACTGCACACGGTAGCAGGGATAGTCACTCGACGGGTGATTTGATCATGTTGACTAATGTCGCCAAAAATGGGCATGGGTAGTTACCAGTGATAAGTGGATTGAGGACCCAGTCTACTCTGACCCACGCCAGGGACCCTTGCTAATGGTGGAAGGGGTATATGTTCCCTATTGGCCAGTGTGTGCCCGCCACAAACCCCCTGGGTCAATAAGCTACTGGCTGGCTGGTGTCTAGTTGCCCAGCCTGGGTTACCTGGGATCGCTCTGTTGAGCAAAAGCTGGATGTAAAACCAACCAACCTGCCAAATATGAACTGAAAATTGCTACGCTTAATGTAGGTTCACTGACAGGACGCAGCTTGGAAGTGGATGACATGATGATGTGGAGGAGGCTGGACATCCTATGTATCCAAGAGATAAGATGGAACGGCAGTGCAACAAATCCACTTGGCTTGGGATCCAGAATCTACTACTCAGGTGGCGAACAGGCTGGAAATTGTGTAGGATATGTGGTAGGAGAGAGGCTTCAGAAGGCAGTGAGGGATATCATCAGAATTAATGACAGACTTATGGCATTCAGACTCCAGTGTAATGACAGGGCAGTATTCATTATCTCAGCCTATGCCCCACAGCAGGGTTATGATAGTGAATAAAAGAGTGCATTCAGACAGCAGTTGCAGTCAGACAGCAGTTGCAGGACCTACTAGATAAAGCAGGACAACATGAATTGGTGTTGATAATGGGTGACTTGAATGCACATATAGGGACAGACAGAACAGATATGAGGATTGCCTTGGTCCACATGGGTGGGGCAACAGGAATAAAGAAGGAGAAGCCATTCTAGACTTCTGTCTGACAAATGGCTTGATAGTAGCTAACACATGGTTCAGAAAGAGAGACAGCCACAAGCTCACATACAAGAGTAGCCAACATGCAACTCAGGTAGACTTCCTCCTAGTAAGGAAAAGACACTGGGGTAGAATCCAGGATTGCAAAGTCATCCCCAGTGAAACAGACGGCCCACAGCATAAACAACTAGTTGCCACAATCAACTTCAAGCAATGGTCAGAGAAAGTTCTAAGGTCAACAGAGACCAGGTTGAAGACCTGAAAGTTGACTGGAGAGAAAGTGCAGCAGTTCAAGGAATTACTCAGGGCTCTAGCACCCCAAGAAGAGGAGGAAATAGGTGGAGCTGAAGAAGAGTGGCAGTGCCTAAAAACAGCATGTGTTAGGACTACAGAAAAGATATGTGGCCGAGCAAGGTATGGAAATAAGGTACATAAGGAAAGTAGGTGGTGGAATGCAGAAGTCCAGGAAGTCATCAAAAGAAAGAAGGAGTGCAGGAAGAAGTGGGAGATGGAAAAGATTGACCAGGCTACTGGTTGGCTAAGAAAGAAGCTAAGAAAGGAGTTGCAATAGCAAAGAAAAAGGCATCAGAGGCCCTGCACCAACCTCTGGAACGTGACTCAGTAAGTGGCACAAAGAAACTATATAAGGTTGCAAGACAAAGACATAAAGATAAAGAAAATAGTCAGACACCCTTCATAAGGGATGCCAGCAACAACCTGCTGACCAGACCACAGGACATCAAAGGCAGATGGAAGGAGTATTTCCAGCAGCTTCTGAATGAAGAAAACACCATAGAAGCTGTACTTCCCCAGAAACAGCCTATCATGAGAGAAGAAGAGCAGCCCACCCTAGAAGAAGTAAGAACAGCACTAAGGAAGATGAAGTCAGGGAAAGCAGCAGGTTCAGATGAGGTCACAGCAGATATGATAAAGATGCTGGGTGAGATAGGAGAAAAATGGCTCCTGAGGGTACCAATAGCAGTGTGGAGAGAAAGGCATGTTCCAGATGACTGGAGAATAAGCATACTCATGCCAGTGTACAAGAACAAATGGGACATCCACAACTGTGGGCAGTACAGAGGCATCAAACTCCTTCCACACTGCATGAAAGTTCTGGAGAGGGTGATTGATAAATGGATATGCAGAGTAGTAGAAAGTAAGATGGGAGATGAGCAGTTCAGATTCAGATCAGGATGCAGCACAACTGACCCGATGTTTGCATTGAGACAGATACTTGAGAAGAAGCTAGAGATGAGGAGAGAGTCCAACTGGGCATTCCTTGACTTGGAGAAAGCATATGACAAGGTACCAAGAAAGCTGATCTGGGCAGTACTGCAGTGGTATGAAGTCCCAGAAACATTGGTAAAATTAGTGCAGGCTATGTACAAGGACCCAGTGAGTGACTCAAGTACGAACAGTGTTCGGCCTCACAGAGGGTTCCCAGTGGGAGTAGGTGTATGACAGGTTTCAGCTCTGAGCCCACTGCTGTTCATACTGGTGATGGACTACATTAGCAAACAGGTTGTAGGGGACAGATCAACAAAGCTGCTGTATGCAGACAATGTGGCAGTACATCCAGACTCCAAGATAGAAATTCAGCAAAGGATAGGAGAATGGAATGCAAATCTTAAGGTACATGGGATAAAACTAAGCACAGATAAGACAGTGCTAATTGCAGCAAATTGGGGAAATCAGAAGAAGCTGAGCATGGAGACAGAAGGGAAGATAGTGGAACAGGTAAACAGCTTCAAATATCTTGGAGGGGTGGTTGAGGAGAAGGATAGTCTGAATAAAGAGGTCAAAGCTAGACACAGAGGGACTGCAGCCAACTGGCATAGAATATCAGGTGTAGTCTATGACAGAAGAATGCCAAAGAAGCTGAAAAGTAAGGTGTACAAGACAGTGGTGCGACCAGTACTACTGTATGGTACAGAAACCTGGACAGTAAAGGCAGAACAGCTGAAGAAGCTAGAGGTGATGGAAATGAAATGCCTGAGAAAGGTGGTAGGATGTACACTGTGGGACAGACAAAGAAATGAGGACATACGAGCAGAAGCCAAAGTAGCTCCAATTGCAGAAAAGATCAAAGAGAACAGATTACGGTGGTTTGGGCACGTGTTGAAAAGCAGAAGACAATCTGATGAGGAAGATTTGGGACAGACAGGAAGAATGTAAGAGGAAGCAAGGACATCCAGCAAAGAAGTTAATGGATTTTGTGAAAGATCTGCGACAGTCAGGCATGAGTGTTGAAGAAGGCAGTAGTGTGGCACTGAATCGAGAGAGTTGGCAACAGTTAACACAATACTCCGACCCCATGCAGAAGAAATGGGAAAAAGGGGGCTGATGATGATGAGAAGTAATAAAGGTTAGTATATTTCTGCCACAATTTATATAGGGTGATAATTTTGATAGTTTTATTCATATATTTGAAGGGGTGTGTAAACAGTATAATGTTGACCAAGGTCTCTGGGTATGGTTCCTGACCCCCTTAACCCATGGCAAAGGTGTAACTGCTGTTTCTAAATTGTCTGATACTGATTGCTTAAACTATGATATAGTTAAAAATGCTTATTTGAATGGTTTAAGTTAATACCTGAAGCTTACATAAAAAAAGTTTTGTGAGCATAGATGCAAGGCAGATGAAACTATGTGCGATTATATTGCTAAGTTAAGCACTAATTGTCATAGGTGGGTGTGTGGGTGTCAGGTCACCACTTTTCAAGGGCTGGCAGACCTTTTGGTGAGGGAACAAGCCCTTGGCACTTTTCCTCAGGACATGTGAATCTGGTGAGGTGGGGAAAAAAGGGGATCTCTACTTAGCAAGCAGGGCATCACTGCACAGGAAAGGGATCCCCAGTGCTGCACGTGGATATAAGGAAACCCATGGTGGGCAGCCTAAACTGTCCCAACAGAGTTTGCCAGTAACAGGGGAAGCCACTAGTTTAGGTACACGGCCAGGATCAATGGTTAAATGTTTTAAATGTAATCAGTCAGACCATGTAGCATATAGATGTCCATGGAGGCAAGGTGGGGAACAAAAGGTGGGAGAGCCAGCAAGTGGGAATAACAGAATGCCAGAGGTAAGTTGTCTGGAGACAACAGGGGTACCAAATTACCTGCAGAGTTTGTGTCCTACCACCGTGGATAGGAAACAGGCCACTGCCAAGAGAGACACAGCCCTGATATTACCATTGTAAAGCCTGCAGTGGTTAAAGAGGAGCAGTACTAGCTTGGACAGTACACTCCAGTCAGATCTTTAGGAAGGATCCCATTCCAGATGCCTTTGGTGAGGGTTCACCTTGACTGGGAGGGTGGAAAAGTAAGCAAGCAAGTGGGTGTGTTTGAGGATATCCCTACAGAAATCCTGATAGGGAATGGAGGGTGGCCTAATGGTTAAGGTGTTTACCTTACAAACACAAGGTGTGGGGTTTGAGTCTCACAAGGGATGATTGGCTAGGCTTAAAATGGCTTGCAAGGGCAGTTAGCTTAGTACTAATCTATGAACCTATGAACCTATGAATGATTTTGATAATGCAGTACCTTGTGTGCATGCAGTGACATGCAGTCAGGCTTGTAGACAGGCATGTGGGTCTGGTAGCCTGGGGGAGACCTAGACAGAATACATCCCTGAAGCCAGAACTGGTGATGTGACTAATTCAGGGAGGGAACTACCCTGTAGTATGGAGCCTGAAGATGAGCCATGGCTGCTGGTAGCTACTGATGTTCCATTGGACAGGGTGACTGCAAAGGCAGAGGTGAGTGGTAGTACCCAGGCTGACAGTGAGGCACCACTGTCAGAAGATATCAGATTTCCCGGTGAAGTGGAGCTGGGAAAAGTCACAAAGATAGAGATGAGACAGGCTTAGTTCTCAGACCCTACATTATAAGGCTTGAGGGAGGTAGCTAGGGAGATGCCTGATTCTCAAGGTAAAGGGAGTCTGTATACTAGAACAAAGGGTTACTGTACAGAGAGTGGACCCTTGAGGCAGGGCTAGAAGGTGAGGTAATACAAAAGTTGGTAGTGTCCAGAGCCTACTGTCTGGCATTTCTAGCCATAGTCCATGACATTCCTTTTACAGGTCATATGAGCATAAAGCATACCAAGAGATGTATTATGCGGAACCTTTGTTGGCCTGGGATTGCCAGGGATGTAACCGGGTACTGCAGGACCTGTGAGCAGTGCCAAAAAGTAGACAAGGCAGGAGACAAGGTCAAAGCACCTTCTAGCCCTGCCTCAGGGGTCCACGCTCTGTACAGTAACCCTTTGTTCCAGTATACAGACTCCCTTTGCTTGTGACTGAGGAACAGTTTCAGAGGGTGGTTATGGATATTGTGGGGCCTCTGGATACCCCAAGTTTCACAGGGATGAAGTATATCCTAGTGGTAGTAGATTATGCTACTAGATACCCTGAGGCACTACCTCTGCCCTCCATTGAGGCAGAGAAGGTGGCAAATTTTTTGCTAGAGATTTTCAGCAGGGTAGGTTTCCCAAGAGAAATACTGACTGACAGAGGTGTCAATTTCATGTCAGACCTGCTGGCTTGTCTGTGGGAATGCTGTGGGGTGAAGCACCTGAAGACCACCCCACCATCCCCAGACTAATGGTCTTGTGGAGAGGTTAACCTTTACACTAAAGGCCATGCTACAGTCAGTGGCAGACCAGTTTAAGAGAGTGGGATGAATATTTGCCCCATCTGTTCTTTCCTTACTGAGAGGTACCCCAAGAATCCACAGGTTTTTCACCCTTTGAGTTGCTGTGTGGACACAGAGTGAGGGACTTTTAGATTTGATTTGTGATGACTGGGAGGGTGTGAATCCCAAAAGGAGTCTGTTGTGGCATTTGTCCTAAACCTCAGGATAAGGCTTAGGGAGCTCATGAGCTTGGCCCAGGGGAACCTGACAGGAGCCCAACAGCAGAAAAAGGTCTGGTATGACAGGAATGCTCAAGCCAGAGAATATGCTGTGGGACAGCAGGTGATGGTGTTCATTCCTGTCAGACACAATAAGCTGCAGGCAGCTTAGGTGGGAGCTTTCAAAGTGGTAAGGAAGGTCAGGAATGTTAATTACATGGTAGAGCTGCTAGGCAGGAGGCAGGGGCATGAATTGTACCATGTTAACATGAAGAAGCCTTACCATGATAGAGATGCCCTTGTGCTCAGTATTTGAAATGGGTGGCAGGAGGAGTCCGAGGGGAGATTTGGTAACTGATTTCCTCAGTGATGCTCAGACTGACACCTCTGTGGAAGGGGTAGCAATGTCCCAGTGACTATCCCCTACCCAGGTTCGAGAAATCTGAGCAGTGTTACAGGAGTTTAGTGACATGTTCACTGGGAAACCAGGGTGCACCCACCTGGAGCAACACCATGTGGATGCAGGGCCCCAAAGTCCTATCAAGCAGGCCCCTTACAGGGCACCTGAGTGAGTCAGACAGACTCCAAGAGAGGAGATACAGGATATGTTGGAACTGGGAGTAATTCTGGAGTCCTGCAGTCCCTGGGCTTCCCCAGTGGTACTGGTACCAAAGATGGATGGCAGCTCAAGGGTCTGCTTGGAATACAGAAGACTAAATAGTCACACAGAGTCAGATGCCTACCCCATGCCTAAGACAGATGAAGCCTTAAAGGAGCTGGGTAGGGCTAAGTATCTGACTACTATTGATCTGACCAAGGGCTACTGGCAGGTGCCCTTGACTCTAAGTGTTAGACAGAGGTCAGCTTTTGTGACTCCTTTTGGCTTGTATGAGTTCATAAAGATGCCCTATGGGGTGAAAAATACCCCAGCAACTTTCCAGAGGCTGGTAGATCATATCCTAGCAGGAGCAGGAGATTACGCCCTTGCTTACCTGGATGTTATTGCCATATACTGCCATTCCTGGCAGCAGCACCTTCAGCATGTCAGGGAGGTGCTGGGCAGTCTGCAAAGGGCAGGGTTGACAATTAACCCTAGTAAGTGTCAGGTGGGTATAACAGAGGTCTCCTACCTGCGACATAGAATGGGGAGTGGTAAGATCAGACCAGAACCTGCCAAAGTTGAAGTCATTCAGGCATGGCCTGCCCCTGTTACCAAAAAGCAGATGAAGGCATTCTTTGGGACAGCATGGTACTATAAAAAAGTTTGTTCCCAATTATAGTACAATAGCTACTCCCTCTCACAGATCTGACAAGGAAAAAAGGCCAGATAAGGTAGTGTGGACCCTAGCATGTGACCCAGCATTCCAGAAGCTTAAAGGAGCTTTGGGAGGACCCTCTGTGTTAGCCAGTCCAGATTACAGTAAAGAATTTGTTGTGCAGCTGGATGCTTCAAACTATGGGGTGGGGGCTGTACGTAGCCAGGTTTCCTTGGGGAGAGAAATGCACCCAGTAGTATATCTCAGTGATAGACTCCAACCCAGGGAGGAATGTTACGCAGCTGTATAGAAGGAATGTGTAGCCATAGTATGGGCACTGCAGAAACTTCAGTATTATCTATATGGAAGAAAATTCACTGTAGTTACAGACCACAATCCCTTAACATGTCTACATAGTCAGCCATCAAAATGTCAATTTATTAAGGTGGAGCTTAGGATTGCAGGCATATAACATGACAATACAATACAGCAGTGAGGTCACCAAAGCCGACACAGATGGGCTCTCAAGACAGGGAATGGGGTAACATATTCCAATATAGGCTTATTTCTCTCAAGCCATGTTTCTCAAGGGTCACTTGAAAAACTAGTTTGAGTCTTCAAAGGGGGTGGTGTAACGATAGGGGGTATTGCCAGCCATACCACGAGAAGTAGGGCAGTGGATGTATGACTTGTGCCAGCACAGCTAGCTGGAATTTTGTAAATAATTATATGTCATTTCTATATCAATCTGATTTGTACAGATGCTTGTGCTGAAATATTTGTGAGGTTTGCTTGTGTTAAAATGTATCAACAGTGCACCCTGCTGGAATGAAAATAAATGTACATGTATTATTGTAACTGAATTAAATGTATGTGTTCTAATAGAGGATACTGGGGCAGCAGAGGTTAAACAGCTAGCTTACTTTAAGAAAATAAGGGAAATGTAAAGGAGCTGTTAAATCCATAAAATGGCATCCCACAGTGCTGAATAGGACCAGAGATAGTGGGTCTGGAAGAAACCTTTGTTCATTAGTTACGTAAAAAGAGGGGAAGCCCCAGACACTACCATAAACATTTAGATGTGTATTGTAGCCGTCTAGGCTAAATTCCTGTCTCAGCTTCAAAGGGATATACCGTGAGAACCTAGAGTCAGGTGACCAGATGAGGTCATTCTGCAAGTCATCTTGGACATTATATTTTACAGTATTCTGTTTTGGGGAACCTGACTAGAAAGACTGCTCACGTATTTCATTCTGCCTTGCTTTATCAAGTAAGCTATTAGGGAATACTAATTCTCCTAGATTCAGTCCGGAATACAGTGAAGCTTAGTTTAGAGATTGTTGATCTTTCTTTATTTATTTATTTGTTTAATTTATTTATTTATATGCAATTTGTCAACCCAGGAAGTTCATTGGGCCGAGATGGGCCCTTTTTTAATGGTGGCCCAGGGAGAAAAGCTCCATATACATACATACATACATACATACATACAAAACAAAATCAGCAACAATTAATACGAAAATTAATACAGGATACTGCAACAGCAAAAAATAACAGAAGTTATTACAAAATTTTGTACAACATAAAAATTAATATATATCAATTAAAATAGTGACAGATATAGTGATAGGATTTGCATAATATGCCATAATTATAGATCTTGAACCATCATGAGATAATAAGCATTCTGTTTTATGTGGGAAGCAAAAGCCTATACTATTTAAAGAGAAAAAGGGAGTAGGTAATTATAAGATAAAGATGAAGGAGGTAACAGGATAACTAGTGTTAGGCAGAGCTTTGAGACAGAAGGTTGAAGGAAGTGAGAGTAGAGGATGTAGGCTAAGAGGGGTGGGAGCAGGAGCTTTGTATGAGTCTGTCTATCAATGTTATTTTCAATTTTCCTGTGATTTCAACTCTGTAGTTTACTGGAAATATATATTTAGTATTTATTGTTCTTTTATTATTTATTTTTAAATATATTTAAACTTTTCATTGTTGCTGGTCTGTTTTAGAAAACATTTAAGCTTTGAGAGTATTTGCACATATTTATTTGGTATATTTATTTCATGATAACTCTGGCCACTCCTGAAAGCCTTGCTATTTGGTCAACATTACCATTTGTATTAATAATAACTTCACTCAGCATAATTGGATACCCTTTTAAGAGCCTTATAGTAACTGACTGGTGGCAGTGAATTTACCTTATAGTCCGGGCAAAGTTGGTAGAGTGGGTAATCTGTACCAGCCTTTCCCCCAGGTGTGTGTGTGTGTGTGTGTGTGTGTGTGTGTGTGTGTGTGTGTGTGTGTGTGTGTGTGTGTGTGAAAATTAAATCTCAAAGAGTGTGTGTGTCTGCTACTTGGGGCAGGGGCATGAAGCACTGGTTTTGCACTGCCAGTGGGAAACCTTACTGGGGACCTGGGGAGAGGCAGATAGAGACCCCCCCAGACCCTGGGCTAAGTATGTGCCCTGTGTGCTCTTAAGGGAAATTGTACTTGATGTAGAGAGGTCTACATCTGGAAATACTGAGTGTATTCATTTGTATTCCAAGTGCACGTCCATCTTCAGTGTCAGTGGTGAGGATTCAAGCTCCTTGATTACTGGCCCACAGTGGGGACATCACAATCTGATCTTAGACTGAGGTATATATATCAAACATCACCATGTTCTCAAGTCTGATTTATATTATAACTGGTCTGCATTCTGTCTTTTTTTTCACCAGGTATTGTGTATCTTAATTTATTCCTTAACTAGAGATGGCATATCATCTGAATAACACCCATGACTTCTCCCTTGTCCTGCCGCCAATGCTACACAGAACCCTACATTCTGTAAATAAATAAAAAGCAGATTGAGATGACAAAACCCCTATAACATCCTGCTAATTTAGAAAACCAAAGACAATGCAACACATGGAGTATCTGAGGGTAAAATGGTTACGCTAAGGCACAGGTGATGAACTATCTGATAAGCATAAGCTAACCAGAGACTCTGCATATTATCAGGAGGAAAGCAGGGTCCCTAGGCCAAGTTTTGCAGGTGGCCCCTAAACAGCTTGGCACAGCCCTGCACTAGAACCTGTTGGTCCTCCTTCTTCGGCTGTGTAGTCCCCATGTGGCCCATGGAGTATAGTCTCTCTATGAAGGTGATACATAAAGCAATATACTTTGGCAAGGGATTGGGGTGTAAAGGGAAGGATTCCCAGAAGCCTTCTAAATAATGAAGAGAGGGATTCCCGGAGGCCTTCTAGACAATCAAATTAGTCTGTTCAAGATTGTTTTTGTTTTTGCTGTGACACCTATGGCCTAATGGGACAACACCTGCATGTGCTCTCACATGCTTTCTTCCCTGTAACATGCTGCTGCTGTGATCCCCTCCAGAACTGAGCCAGTTACATTATAAATCAAGTGCAACACTGATAGTAACCTCCCAACCCATTCCTTGGCCTCAGTCTCAAGCAGGGAATGTGCCACTGCCAAAAGAAAACCCACACATTCCCCTGAGGAAGCAGAACTGGTCTTTATTCAGTTTGTGCCCCCCTCCAACAAGGCATCCTTGGTTGGACCACTGACATCTAGGTTGCATCAAAGGTTTGGGCTGTAAATAATGGAAGCTGATTTCAGAATAAGCCTTACATTACTTACTGCAGTGAACACTAAAGTACTGGTTCAGAATAACTAATAACAATGACAAGACAAGTCTTACGTTACTTACTGCGGTGAACACTAAAGTACTGGTTCAGATTAGCTAATAACAATGACAGGACAAGTCTTACGTTACTTACTGCAGTGAACACTAAAGTACTGGTTCAGATTAGCTAATAACAATGACAGGACAAGTCTTGCGTTACTTACTGCAGTGAACACTAAAGTACTGGTTCAGAATAACTAATAACAATGACAGGACAAGTCTTGCGTTACTTGTTACAGTGGACAATGTCACATCATCCCAGGAGGTGGTGCATGCATTGCTGTGCTCCTGTCTATGCCCACTGAAATGGGTCTTCTTTGACCTATTTATATCTCATTCTGTGGCGTACAGATGTGAAGTAGTTGGCTAATAAGTGTCCTTGGCAATGTGTACCTGTCTTATATTGTCCCATCCCAACCTGTTTGCTAATTTAGGACTATACCTTTTGGTGGTTGCAACCTTGTCCCCAGTAGTTCCTTATTGCCTTGTCCTATCTGCAGCCTTAATAGTAATGGTACTGGTATGCAGAGAAACATATTCTTGCCTGCCGACATTTTAAAACTTGCCTCCTTTTCTTACACCTAGTCTATTCTGCATTTATTTGTGAATAACCAAAAGGAACCAGAAGTTAAACCAGCTTTTCTGTAGTAGCTGCTCCCTGGGTTAAGATATTATATAACCTTATTGTTTTGTTTTTTCTTTAGTGTCACTGAATCATACAGATACCTGTATATCCTACTTTGTTTTCACAGATATCATTCATAACAATCTGCATGCATGCTCTTTGAAGAGACATGCCTCTGTCTATACTAAGCACTCTTTGCTGCTTTCACTGTTTCTTAAGTATTTGCTGCTGTTTTTCACTGTTGCAAAGCAATCTCTCCTGCTTGTTGTGATTTTTCTGCCAAGCAGTGTTACAACATCTGATTTGTTAGCTGTTTAAAACACTCTTTAGTCTCCTTGCTATTTTTTGCTGTTTTAAATGTTTTGTTTGGTATCTCACTGCTATTTTTCTACTGTGTTAAACATTTTCTAGTGGTTCTCATTGAAACTAGGTTAGCTTGTAGCTGTAGCATTGTCCAGATACAGGTTTGCTGCATCTGGGTTTGCTTGTAGTGGCTGTTTGTTATGGGCCCATTTTCCAGGCATCTTAGATTGGAAGGGGCCTTTTTGCACTCTAGTGAGAGTATTGTGTTGATTGGAACCTGTCTGGTAAAGGGTGGTTGATCTAGGGATTAGCATAAGCATCCTCATTGGTCCTTTTTAACAGTTTAAATTTTTTTCATGTTTTTAGCTTCTGGTATTAAGCCCTGCATTTGAATTGGTTTCTGCTTGTTTGCCCATCACGGAGCATCGCACACTACCGCTCAACTGTGCGCCATAGCTGGACAGATTAATTCAACAGTGTTTCCCTTAGTCACAGCTGTAGCACATTAGTGTAGCATTCATCCTTAGTACTTTCCCAGTCAAAGAAATACACCTAGTGAGCTGAAACCTATTAAATTACCAAAAAAAAAAAAAAAAAAAAAGAAAATCCCAGGCAGAAATATCCATCCACTGAGCTCCTCATTGATTGATCCTGAAAAGCCCCCCTTAGTGATAACTGTCTTCAGCCTAGCATTATGGACAATTGGACCCCCCCCCCTTGTTTCTCCAACCAACCTTGTTGACTTGGGTCTCTTGAGGCAGTGTAGCAATTGCCCCATGTACACCAACAACCATCTACTAATAACACTCTAGTACAGAGCGTGAGAGATGTATCTACACCAACAATCTTGAATCCATGCTCTTTCACACTCAAAACAGTAACACGGAAAAGGTTGTCAACCTACCCACCACTACACATGTACATAGTACCACTACTCATATACATAGTACGCATCCAACAAAAAAATCAATATACGCATAGGCTCTCTCAAAAAACCTACCAAGACACACAGACCTCCAAAACATGACTGCTACATCTAACACAGTTCCCACACCACCCATGACTCATTGCAATGCCAGTGTCTCACCTTTCAAGCCCATAAGGCATGACACTCAAAAAATACATTTTCTAGTCAGTAGATACTCAATAGTGAGACACCAGGTTGGACCGGGTGAAAGTCACAGCCAGTTTCCTGTCCAGTGCCAGAATTTGTCAGATCACATATGCACTCAAGTCTCTCAGCAACAAGTACCATTATGATTCTGTCATAGTTCATTTTGGAATGAAAGACCTTAAATGTACCTATCCCAGTAAGCAAGAGGTGTAAGGCATGGATAAAATTCTTGGTAGGACAGCAGACACCTATATAGAGTTATATGTATTGATATAGATATAGATATAGATATAGATATAGATATAGATATTGATATAGATATAGATATAGACAGACATAGATATAGATATAGATATAGATATAGATATAGATATAGATATAGACAGACATAGATATAGATATAGATATAGATATTGATATAGATATAGATATAGATATAGATATAGATATAGATATTGATATAGACAGACATAGATATAGATATAGATATAGATATAGATATAGATACAGATATAGATATAGATATAGA